>NW_026974317.1:0-41396 GCF_037042905.1 Lytechinus pictus | reverse complement strand
TATCACTCCATCGATCTAGGGGTGAACATTGGTGCACAGAAAAGGAGAACGGGGTCTACGGTGCCCCGAAAGGTCGGGGTGCATTGCCGAAAATATCGCGCGAGCTGTTATGGCGTGCTATATATTATGTACGTGTATTCCAACTATTCCACTTTGGTGGCCGGGGGCTGGTAATAAATTCGCCGCTAATCGAAATCACCTTTTTATGTCTTGAAAATCAGCGAAATTGATCTTTATTAGTCATTCCATCGATTTAGGGGTGAACATTGGTGCACAGAAAAGGGGGACGGGGTCTACGATGCCCCGAAAGGTAGGGGGTGCATGGACGAAAATGCTATGTATTATATACGTGTATTCCAACAATTCCACTTTGGTTTGGTAATAAATTCGCCGCTAATCAAAATCACCTTTTTATGTCTTGAAAATGAAGCAAATTGATCTTCATTAATCACTCCATCGATCTAGGGGTGAACATTGGTGCACAGAAAAGGAGAACGGGGTCTACGGTGCCCCGAAAGGTCGGGGTGCATTGCCGAAAATATCGCGCGAGCTGTTATGGCGTGCTATATATTATGTACGTGTATTCCAACTATTCCACTTTGGTGGCCGGGGGCTGGTAATAAATTCGCCGCTAATCGAAATCACCTTTTTATGTCTTGAAAATCAGCGAAATTGATCTTTATTAGTCATTCCATCGATTTAGGGGTGAACATTGGTGCACAGAAAAGGGGGACGGGGTCTACGATGCCCCGAAAGGTAGGGGGTGCATGGACGAAAATGCTATGTATTATATACGTGTATTCCAACAATTCCACTTTGGTTTGGTAATAAATTCGCCGCTAATCGAAAATCACCTTTTTATGTCTTGAAAATGAAGCAATTGATCTTCATTAATCACTCCATCGATCTAGGGGTGAACATTGGTGCACAGAAAAGGAGAACGGGGTCTACGGTGCCCCGAAAGGTCGGGGTGCATTGCCGAAAATATCGCGCGAGCTGTTATGGCGTGCTATATATTATGTACGTGTATTCCAACTATTCCACTTTGGTGGCCGGGGGCTGGTAATAAATTCGCCGCTAATCGAAATCACCTTTTTATGTCTTGAAAATCAGCGAAATTGATCTTTATTAGTCATTCCATCGATTTAGGGGTGAACATTGGTGCACAGAAAAGGGGGACGGGGTCTACGATGCCCCGAAAGGTAGGGGGTGCATGGACGAAAATGCTATGTATTATATACGTGTATTCCAACAATTCCACTTTGGTTTGGTAATAAATTCGCCGCTAATCAAAATCACCTTTTTATGTCTTGAAAATGAAGCAAATTGATCTTCATTAATCACTCCATCGATCTAGGGGTGAACATTGGTGCACAGAAAAGGAGAACGGGGTCTACGGTGCCCCGAAAGGTCGGGGTGCATTGCCGAAAATATCGCGCGAGCTGTTATGGCGTGCTATATATTATGTACGTGTATTCCAACTATTCCACTTTGGTGGCCGGGGGCTGGTAATAAATTCGCCGCTAATCGAAATCACCTTTTTATGTCTTGAAAATCAGCGAAATTGATCTTTATTAGTCATTCCATCGATTTAGGGGTGAACATTGGTGCACAGAAAAGGGGGACGGGGTCTACGATGCCCCGAAAGGTAGGGGGTGCATGGACGAAAATGCTATGTATTATATACGTGTATTCCAACAATTCCACTTTGGTTTGGTAATAAATTCGCCGCTAATCAAAATCACCTTTTTATGTCTTGAAAATGAAGCAAATTGATCTTCATTAATCACTCCATCGATCTAGGGGTGAACATTGGTGCACAGAAAAGGAGAACGGGGTCTACGGTGCCCCGAAAGGTCGGGGTGCATTGCCGAAAATATCGCGCGAGCTGTTATGGCGTGCTATATATTATGTACGTGTATTCCAACTATTCCACTTTGGTGGCCGGGGGCTGGTAATAAATTCGCCGCTAATCGAAATCACCTTTTTATGTCTTGAAAATCAGCGAAATTGATCTTTATTAGTCATTCCATCGATTTAGGGGTGAACATTGGTGCACAGAAAAGGGGGACGGGGTCTACGATGCCCCGAAAGGTAGGGGGTGCATGGACGAAAATGCTATGTATTATATACGTGTATTCCAACAATTCCACTTTGGTTTGGTAATAAATTCGCCGCTAATCGAAATCACCTTTTTATGTCTTGAAAATGAAGCAAATTGATCTTCATTAATCACTCCATCGATCTAGGGGTGAACATTGGTGCACAGAAAAGGAGAACGGGGTCTACGGTGCCCCGAAAGGTCGGGGTGCATTGCCGAAAATATCGCGCGAGCTGTTATGGCGTGCTATATATTATGTACGTGTATTCCAACTATTCCACTTTGGTGGCCGGGGGCTGGTAATAAATTCGCCGCTAATCGAAATCACCTTTTTATGTCTTGAAAATCAGCGAAATTGATCTTTATTAGTCATTCCATCGATTTAGGGGTGAACATTGGTGCACAGAAAAGGGGGACGGGGTCTACGATGCCCCGAAAGGTAGGGGGTGCATGGACGAAAATGCTATGTATTATATACGTGTATTCCAACAATTCCACTTTGGTTTGGTAATAAATTCGCCGCTAATCAAAATCACCTTTTTATGTCTTGAAAATGAAGCAAATTGATCTTCATTAATCACTCCATCGATCTAGGGGTGAACATTTGTGCACAGAAAAGGAGAACGGGGTCTACGGTGCCCCGAAAGGTCGGGGTGCATTGCCGAAAATATCGCGCGAGCTGTTATGGCGTGCTATATATTATGTACGTGTATTCCAACTATTCCACTTTGGTGGCCGGGGGCTGGTAATAAATTCGCCGCTAATCGAAATCACCTTTTTATGTCTTGAAAATCAGCGAAATTGATCTTTATTAGTCATTCCATCGATTTAGGGGTGAACATTGGTGCACAGAAAAGGGGGACGGGGTCTACGATGCCCCGAAAGGTAGGGGGTGCATGGACGAAAATGCTATGTATTATATACGTGTATTCCAACAATTCCACTTTGGTTTGGTAATAAATTCGCCGCTAATCGAAATCACCTTTTTATGTCTTGAAAATGAAGCAAATTGATCTTCATTAATCACTCCATCGATCTAGGGGTGAACATTGGTGCACAGAAAAGGAGAACGGGGTCTACGGTGCCCCGAAAGGTCGGGGTGCATTGCCGAAAATATCGCGCGAGCTGTTATGGCGTGCTATATATTATGTACGTGTATTCCAACTATTCCACTTTGGTGGCCGGGGGCTGGTAATAAATTCGCCGCTAATCGAAATCACCTTTTTATGTCTTGAAAATCAGCGAAATTGATCTTTATTAGTCATTCCATCGATTTAGGGGTGAACATTGGTGCACAGAAAAGGGGGACGGGGTCTACGATGCCCCGAAAGGTAGGGGGTGCATGGACGAAAATGCTATGTATTATATACGTGTATTCCAACAATTCCACTTTGGTTTGGTAATAAATTCGCCGCTAATCAAAATCACCTTTTTATGTCTTGAAAATGAAGCAAATTGATCTTCATTAATCACTCCATCGATCTAGGGGTGAACATTGGTGCACAGAAAAGGAGAACGGGGTCTACGGTGCCCCGAAAGGTCGGGGTGCATTGCCGAAAATATCGCGCGAGCTGTTATGGCGTGCTATATATTATGTACGTGTATTCCAACTATTCCACTTTGGTGGCCGGGGGCTGGTAATAAATTCGCCGCTAATCGAAATCACCTTTTTATGTCTTGAAAATCAGCGAAATTGATCTTTATTAGTCATTCCATCGATTTAGGGGTGAACATTGGTGCACAGAAAAGGGGGACGGGGTCTACGATGCCCCGAAAGGTAGGGGGTGCATGGACGAAAATGCTATGTATTATATACGTGTATTCCAACAATTCCACTTTGGTTTGGTAATAAATTCGCCGCTAATCGAAATCACCTTTTTATGTCTTGAAAATGAAGCAAATTGATCTTCATTAATCACTCCATCGATCTAGGGGTGAACATTGGTGCACAGAAAAGGAGAACGGGGTCTACGGTGCCCCGAAAGGTCGGGGTGCATTGCCGAAAATATCGCGCGAGCTGTTATGGCGTGCTATATATTATGTACGTGTATTCCAACTATTCCACTTTGGTGGCCGGGGGCTGGTAATAAATTCGCCGCTAATCGAAATCACCTTTTTATGTCTTGAAAATCAGCGAAATTGATCTTTATTAGTCATTCCATCGATTTAGGGGTGAACATTGGTGCACAGAAAAGGGGGACGGGGTCTACGATGCCCCGAAAGGTAGGGGGTGCATGGACGAAAATGCTATGTATTATATACGTGTATTCCAACAATTCCACTTTGGTTTGGTAATAAATTCGCCGCTAATCAAAATCACCTTTTTATGTCTTGAAAATGAAGCAAATTGATCTTCATTAATCACTCCATCGATCTAGGGGTGAACATTGGTGCACAGAAAAGGAGAACGGGGTCTACGGTGCCCCGAAAGGTCGGGGTGCATTGCCGAAAATATCGCGCGAGCTGTTATGGCGTGCTATATATTATGTACGTGTATTCCAACTATTCCACTTTGGTGGCCGGGGGCTGGTAATAAATTCGCCGCTAATCGAAATCACCTTTTTATGTCTTGAAAATCAGCGAAATTGATCTTTATTAGTCATTCCATCGATTTAGGGGTGAACATTGGTGCACAGAAAAGGGGGACGGGGTCTACGATGCCCCGAAAGGTAGGGGGTGCATGGACGAAAATGCTATGTATTATATACGTGTATTCCAACAATTCCACTTTGGTTTGGTAATAAATTCGCCGCTAATCGAAATCACCTTTTTATGTCTTGAAAATGAAGCAAATTGATCTTCATTAATCACTCCATCGATCTAGGGGTGAACATTGGTGCACAGAAAAGGAGAACGGGGTCTACGGTGCCCCGAAAGGTCGGGGTGCATTGCCGAAAATATCGCGCGAGCTGTTATGGCGTGCTATATATTATGTACGTGTATTCCAACTATTCCACTTTGGTGGCCGGGGGCTGGTAATAAATTCGCCGCTAATCGAAATCACCTTTTTATGTCTTGAAAATCAGCGAAATTGATCTTTATTAGTCATTCCATCGATTTAGGGGTGAACATTGGTGCACAGAAAAGGGGGACGGGGTCTACGATGCCCCGAAAGGTAGGGGGTGCATGGACGAAAATGCTATGTATTATATACGTGTATTCCAACAATTCCACTTTGGTTTGGTAATAAATTCGCCGCTAATCAAAATCACCTTTTTATGTCTTGAAAATGAAGCAAATTGATCTTCATTAATCACTCCATCGATCTAGGGGTGAACATTGGTGCACAGAAAAGGAGAACGGGGTCTACGGTGCCCCGAAAGGTCGGGGTGCATTGCCGAAAATATCGCGCGAGCTGTTATGGCGTGCTATATATTATGTACGTGTATTCCAACTATTCCACTTTGGTGGCCGGGGGCTGGTAATAAATTCGCCGCTAATCGAAATCACCTTTTTATGTCTTGAAAATCAGCGAAATTGATCTTTATTAGTCATTCCATCGATTTAGGGGTGAACATTGGTGCACAGAAAAGGGGGACGGGGTCTACGATGCCCCGAAAGGTAGGGGGTGCATGGACGAAAATGCTATGTATTATATACGTGTATTCCAACAATTCCACTTTGGTTTGGTAATAAATTCGCCGCTAATCAAAATCACCTTTTTATGTCTTGAAAATGAAGCAAATTGATCTTCATTAATCACTCCATCGATCTAGGGGTGAACATTGGTGCACAGAAAAGGAGAACGGGGTCTACGGTGCCCCGAAAGGTCGGGGTGCATTGCCGAAAATATCGCGCGAGCTGTTATGGCGTGCTATATATTATGTACGTGTATTCCAACTATTCCACTTTGGTGGCCGGGGGCTGGTAATAAATTCGCCGCTAATCGAAATCACCTTTTTATGTCTTGAAAATCAGCGAAATTGATCTTTATTAGTCATTCCATCGATTTAGGGGTGAACATTGGTGCACAGAAAAGGGGGACGGGGTCTACGATGCCCCGAAAGGTAGGGGGTGCATGGACGAAAATGCTATGTATTATATACGTGTATTCCAACAATTCCACTTTGGTTTGGTAATAAATTCGCCGCTAATCGAAATCACCTTTTTATGTCTTGAAAATGAAGCAAATTGATCTTCATTAATCACTCCATCGATCTAGGGGTGAACATTGGTGCACAGAAAAGGAGAACGGGGTCTACGGTGCCCCGAAAGGTCGGGGTGCATTGCCGAAAATATCGCGCGAGCTGTTATGGCGTGCTATATATTATGTACGTGTATTCCAACTATTCCACTTTGGTGGCCGGGGGCTGGTAATAAATTCGCCGCTAATCGAAATCACCTTTTTATGTCTTGAAAATCAGCGAAATTGATCTTTATTAGTCATTCCATCGATTTAGGGGTGAACATTGGTGCACAGAAAAGGGGGACGGGGTCTACGATGCCCCGAAAGGTAGGGGGTGCATGGACGAAAATGCTATGTATTATATACGTGTATTCCAACAATTCCACTTTGGTTTGGTAATAAATTCGCCGCTAATCAAAATCACCTTTTTATGTCTTGAAAATGAAGCAAATTGATCTTCATTAATCACTCCATCGATCTAGGGGTGAACATTTGTGCACAGAAAAGGAGAACGGGGTCTACGGTGCCCCGAAAGGTCGGGGTGCATTGCCGAAAATATCGCGCGAGCTGTTATGGCGTGCTATATATTATGTACGTGTATTCCAACTATTCCACTTTGGTGGCCGGGGGCTGGTAATAAATTCGCCGCTAATCGAAATCACCTTTTTATGTCTTGAAAATCAGCGAAATTGATCTTTATTAGTCATTCCATCGATTTAGGGGTGAACATTGGTGCACAGAAAAGGGGGACGGGGTCTACGATGCCCCGAAAGGTAGGGGGTGCATGGACGAAAATGCTATGTATTATATACGTGTATTCCAACAATTCCACTTTGGTTTGGTAATAAATTCGCCGCTAATCGAAATCACCTTTTTATGTCTTGAAAATGAAGCAAATTGATCTTCATTAATCACTCCATCGATCTAGGGGTGAACATTGGTGCACAGAAAAGGAGAACGGGGTCTACGGTGCCCCGAAAGGTCGGGGTGCATTGCCGAAAATATCGCGCGAGCTGTTATGGCGTGCTATATATTATGTACGTGTATTCCAACTATTCCACTTTGGTGGCCGGGGGCTGGTAATAAATTCGCCGCTAATCGAAATCACCTTTTTATGTCTTGAAAATCAGCGAAATTGATCTTTATTAGTCATTCCATCGATTTAGGGGTGAACATTGGTGCACAGAAAAGGGGGACGGGGTCTACGATGCCCCGAAAGGTAGGGGGTGCATGGACGAAAATGCTATGTATTATATACGTGTATTCCAACAATTCCACTTTGGTTTGGTAATAAATTCGCCGCTAATCAAAATCACCTTTTTATGTCTTGAAAATGAAGCAAATTGATCTTCATTAATCACTCCATCGATCTAGGGGTGAACATTGGTGCACAGAAAAGGAGAACGGGGTCTACGGTGCCCCGAAAGGTCGGGGTGCATTGCCGAAAATATCGCGCGAGCTGTTATGGCGTGCTATATATTATGTACGTGTATTCCAACTATTCCACTTTGGTGGCCGGGGGCTGGTAATAAATTCGCCGCTAATCGAAATCACCTTTTTATGTCTTGAAAATCAGCGAAATTGATCTTTATTAGTCATTCCATCGATTTAGGGGTGAACATTGGTGCACAGAAAAGGGGGACGGGGTCTACGATGCCCCGAAAGGTAGGGGGTGCATGGACGAAAATGCTATGTATTATATACGTGTATTCCAACAATTCCACTTTGGTTTGGTAATAAATTCGCCGCTAATCGAAATCACCTTTTTATGTCTTGAAAATGAAGCAAATTGATCTTCATTAATCACTCCATCGATCTAGGGGTGAACATTGGTGCACAGAAAAGGAGAACGGGGTCTACGGTGCCCCGAAAGGTCGGGGTGCATTGCCGAAAATATCGCGCGAGCTGTTATGGCGTGCTATATATTATGTACGTGTATTCCAACTATTCCACTTTGGTGGCCGGGGGCTGGTAATAAATTCGCCGCTAATCGAAATCACCTTTTTATGTCTTGAAAATCAGCGAAATTGATCTTTATTAGTCATTCCATCGATTTAGGGGTGAACATTGGTGCACAGAAAAGGGGGACGGGGTCTACGATGCCCCGAAAGGTAGGGGGTGCATGGACGAAAATGCTATGTATTATATACGTGTATTCCAACAATTCCACTTTGGTTTGGTAATAAATTCGCCGCTAATCAAAATCACCTTTTTATGTCTTGAAAATGAAGCAAATTGATCTTCATTAATCACTCCATCGATCTAGGGGTGAACATTGGTGCACAGAAAAGGAGAACGGGGTCTACGGTGCCCCGAAAGGTCGGGGTGCATTGCCGAAAATATCGCGCGAGCTGTTATGGCGTGCTATATATTATGTACGTGTATTCCAACTATTCCACTTTGGTGGCCGGGGGCTGGTAATAAATTCGCCGCTAATCGAAATCACCTTTTTATGTCTTGAAAATCAGCGAAATTGATCTTTATTAGTCATTCCATCGATTTAGGGGTGAACATTGGTGCACAGAAAAGGGGGACGGGGTCTACGATGCCCCGAAAGGTAGGGGGTGCATGGACGAAAATGCTATGTATTATATACGTGTATTCCAACAATTCCACTTTGGTTTGGTAATAAATTCGCCGCTAATCGAAATCACCTTTTTATGTCTTGAAAATGAAGCAAATTGATCTTCATTAATCACTCCATCGATCTAGGGGTGAACATTGGTGCACAGAAAAGGAGAACGGGGTCTACGGTGCCCCGAAAGGTCGGGGTGCATTGCCGAAAATATCGCGCGAGCTGTTATGGCGTGCTATATATTATGTACGTGTATTCCAACTATTCCACTTTGGTGGCCGGGGGCTGGTAATAAATTCGCCGCTAATCGAAATCACCTTTTTATGTCTTGAAAATCAGCGAAATTGATCTTTATTAGTCATTCCATCGATTTAGGGGTGAACATTGGTGCACAGAAAAGGGGGACGGGGTCTACGATGCCCCGAAAGGTAGGGGGTGCATGGACGAAAATGCTATGTATTATATACGTGTATTCCAACAATTCCACTTTGGTTTGGTAATAAATTCGCCGCTAATCAAAATCACCTTTTTATGTCTTGAAAATGAAGCAAATTGATCTTCATTAATCACTCCATCGATCTAGGGGTGAACATTGGTGCACAGAAAAGGAGAACGGGGTCTACGGTGCCCCGAAAGGTCGGGGTGCATTGCCGAAAATATCGCGCGAGCTGTTATGGCGTGCTATATATTATGTACGTGTATTCCAACTATTCCACTTTGGTGGCCGGGGGCTGGTAATAAATTCGCCGCTAATCGAAATCACCTTTTTATGTCTTGAAAATCAGCGAAATTGATCTTTATTAGTCATTCCATCGATTTAGGGGTGAACATTGGTGCACAGAAAAGGGGGACGGGGTCTACGATGCCCCGAAAGGTAGGGGGTGCATGGACGAAAATGCTATGTATTATATACGTGTATTCCAACAATTCCACTTTGGTTTGGTAATAAATTCGCCGCTAATCGAAATCACCTTTTTATGTCTTGAAAATGAAGCAAATTGATCTTCATTAATCACTCCATCGATCTAGGGGTGAACATTGGTGCACAGAAAAGGAGAACGGGGTCTACGGTGCCCCGAAAGGTCGGGGTGCATTGCCGAAAATATCGCGCGAGCTGTTATGGCGTGCTATATATTATGTACGTGTATTCCAACTATTCCACTTTGGTGGCCGGGGGCTGGTAATAAATTCGCCGCTAATCGAAATCACCTTTTTATGTCTTGAAAATCAGCGAAATTGATCTTTATTAGTCATTCCATCGATTTAGGGGTGAACATTGGTGCACAGAAAAGGGGGACGGGGTCTACGATGCCCCGAAAGGTAGGGGGTGCATGGACGAAAATGCTATGTATTATATACGTGTATTCCAACAATTCCACTTTGGTTTGGTAATAAATTCGCCGCTAATCAAAATCACCTTTTTATGTCTTGAAAATGAAGCAAATTGATCTTCATTAATCACTCCATCGATCTAGGGGTGAACATTGGTGCACAGAAAAGGAGAACGGGGTCTACGGTGCCCCGAAAGGTCGGGGTGCATTGCCGAAAATATCGCGCGAGCTGTTATGGCGTGCTATATATTATGTACGTGTATTCCAACTATTCCACTTTGGTGGCCGGGGGCTGGTAATAAATTCGCCGCTAATCGAAATCACCTTTTTATGTCTTGAAAATCAGCGAAATTGATCTTTATTAGTCATTCCATCGATTTAGGGGTGAACATTGGTGCACAGAAAAGGGGGACGGGGTCTACGATGCCCCGAAAGGTAGGGGGTGCATGGACGAAAATGCTATGTATTATATACGTGTATTCCAACAATTCCACTTTGGTTTGGTAATAAATTCGCCGCTAATCGAAATCACCTTTTTATGTCTTGAAAATGAAGCAAATTGATCTTCATTAATCACTCCATCGATCTAGGGGTGAACATTGGTGCACAGAAAAGGAGAACGGGGTCTACGGTGCCCCGAAAGGTCGGGGTGCATTGCCGAAAATATCGCGCGAGCTGTTATGGCGTGCTATATATTATGTACGTGTATTCCAACTATTCCACTTTGGTGGCCGGGGGCTGGTAATAAATTCGCCGCTAATCGAAATCACCTTTTTATGTCTTGAAAATCAGCGAAATTGATCTTTATTAGTCATTCCATCGATTTAGGGGTGAACATTGGTGCACAGAAAAGGGGGACGGGGTCTACGATGCCCCGAAAGGTAGGGGGTGCATGGACGAAAATGCTATGTATTATATACGTGTATTCCAACAATTCCACTTTGGTTTGGTAATAAATTCGCCGCTAATCAAAATCACCTTTTTATGTCTTGAAAATGAAGCAAATTGATCTTCATTAATCACTCCATCGATCTAGGGGTGAACATTGGTGCACAGAAAAGGAGAACGGGGTCTACGGTGCCCCGAAAGGTCGGGGTGCATTGCCGAAAATATCGCGCGAGCTGTTATGGCGTGCTATATATTATGTACGTGTATTCCAACTATTCCACTTTGGTGGCCGGGGGCTGGTAATAAATTCGCCGCTAATCGAAATCACCTTTTTATGTCTTGAAAATCAGCGAAATTGATCTTTATTAGTCATTCCATCGATTTAGGGGTGAACATTGGTGCACAGAAAAGGGGGACGGGGTCTACGATGCCCCGAAAGGTAGGGGGTGCATGGACGAAAATGCTATGTATTATATACGTGTATTCCAACAATTCCACTTTGGTTTGGTAATAAATTCGCCGCTAATCGAAATCACCTTTTTATGTCTTGAAAATGAAGCAAATTGATCTTCATTAATCACTCCATCGATCTAGGGGTGAACATTGGTGCACAGAAAAGGAGAACGGGGTCTACGGTGCCCCGAAAGGTCGGGGTGCATTGCCGAAAATATCGCGCGAGCTGTTATGGCGTGCTATATATTATGTACGTGTATTCCAACTATTCCACTTTGGTGGCCGGGGGCTGGTAATAAATTCGCCGCTAATCGAAATCACCTTTTTATGTCTTGAAAATCAGCGAAATTGATCTTTATTAGTCATTCCATCGATTTAGGGGTGAACATTGGTGCACAGAAAAGGGGGACGGGGTCTACGATGCCCCGAAAGGTAGGGGGTGCATGGACGAAAATGCTATGTATTATATACGTGTATTCCAACAATTCCACTTTGGTTTGGTAATAAATTCGCCGCTAATCAAAATCACCTTTTTATGTCTTGAAAATGAAGCAAATTGATCTTCATTAATCACTCCATCGATCTAGGGGTGAACATTGGTGCACAGAAAAGGAGAACGGGGTCTACGGTGCCCCGAAAGGTCGGGGTGCATTGCCGAAAATATCGCGCGAGCTGTTATGGCGTGCTATATATTATGTACGTGTATTCCAACTATTCCACTTTGGTGGCCGGGGGCTGGTAATAAATTCGCCGCTAATCGAAATCACCTTTTTATGTCTTGAAAATCAGCGAAATTGATCTTTATTAGTCATTCCATCGATTTAGGGGTGAACATTGGTGCACAGAAAAGGGGGACGGGGTCTACGATGCCCCGAAAGGTAGGGGGTGCATGGACGAAAATGCTATGTATTATATACGTGTATTCCAACAATTCCACTTTGGTTTGGTAATAAATTCGCCGCTAATCGAAATCACCTTTTTATGTCTTGAAAATGAAGCAAATTGATCTTCATTAATCACTCCATCGATCTAGGGGTGAACATTGGTGCACAGAAAAGGAGAACGGGGTCTACGGTGCCCCGAAAGGTCGGGGTGCATTGCCGAAAATATCGCGCGAGCTGTTATGGCGTGCTATATATTATGTACGTGTATTCCAACTATTCCACTTTGGTGGCCGGGGGCTGGTAATAAATTCGCCGCTAATCGAAATCACCTTTTTATGTCTTGAAAATCAGCGAAATTGATCTTTATTAGTCATTCCATCGATTTAGGGGTGAACATTGGTGCACAGAAAAGGGGGACGGGGTCTACGATGCCCCGAAAGGTAGGGGGTGCATGGACGAAAATGCTATGTATTATATACGTGTATTCCAACAATTCCACTTTGGTTTGGTAATAAATTCGCCGCTAATCAAAATCACCTTTTTATGTCTTGAAAATGAAGCAAATTGATCTTCATTAATCACTCCATCGATCTAGGGGTGAACATTGGTGCACAGAAAAGGAGAACGGGGTCTACGGTGCCCCGAAAGGTCGGGGTGCATTGCCGAAAATATCGCGCGAGCTGTTATGGCGTGCTATATATTATGTACGTGTATTCCAACTATTCCACTTTGGTGGCCGGGGGCTGGTAATAAATTCGCCGCTAATCGAAATCACCTTTTTATGTCTTGAAAATCAGCGAAATTGATCTTTATTAGTCATTCCATCGATTTAGGGGTGAACATTGGTGCACAGAAAAGGGGGACGGGGTCTACGATGCCCCGAAAGGTAGGGGGTGCATGGACGAAAATGCTATGTATTATATACGTGTATTCCAACAATTCCACTTTGGTTTGGTAATAAATTCGCCGCTAATCGAAATCACCTTTTTATGTCTTGAAAATGAAGCAAATTGATCTTCATTAATCACTCCATCGATCTAGGGGTGAACATTGGTGCACAGAAAAGGAGAACGGGGTCTACGGTGCCCCGAAAGGTCGGGGTGCATTGCCGAAAATATCGCGCGAGCTGTTATGGCGTGCTATATATTATGTACGTGTATTCCAACTATTCCACTTTGGTGGCCGGGGGCTGGTAATAAATTCGCCGCTAATCGAAATCACCTTTTTATGTCTTGAAAATCAGCGAAATTGATCTTTATTAGTCATTCCATCGATTTAGGGGTGAACATTGGTGCACAGAAAAGGGGGACGGGGTCTACGATGCCCCGAAAGGTAGGGGGTGCATGGACGAAAATGCTATGTATTATATACGTGTATTCCAACAATTCCACTTTGGTTTGGTAATAAATTCGCCGCTAATCAAAATCACCTTTTTATGTCTTGAAAATGAAGCAAATTGATCTTCATTAATCACTCCATCGATCTAGGGGTGAACATTGGTGCACAGAAAAGGAGAACGGGGTCTACGGTGCCCCGAAAGGTCGGGGTGCATTGCCGAAAATATCGCGCGAGCTGTTATGGCGTGCTATATATTATGTACGTGTATTCCAACTATTCCACTTTGGTGGCCGGGGGCTGGTAATAAATTCGCCGCTAATCGAAATCACCTTTTTATGTCTTGAAAATCAGCGAAATTGATCTTTATTAGTCATTCCATCGATTTAGGGGTGAACATTGGTGCACAGAAAAGGGGGACGGGGTCTACGATGCCCCGAAAGGTAGGGGGTGCATGGACGAAAATGCTATGTATTATATACGTGTATTCCAACAATTCCACTTTGGTTTGGTAATAAATTCGCCGCTAATCGAAATCACCTTTTTATGTCTTGAAAATGAAGCAAATTGATCTTCATTAATCACTCCATCGATCTAGGGGTGAACATTGGTGCACAGAAAAGGAGAACGGGGTCTACGGTGCCCCGAAAGGTCGGGGTGCATTGCCGAAAATATCGCGCGAGCTGTTATGGCGTGCTATATATTATGTACGTGTATTCCAACTATTCCACTTTGGTGGCCGGGGGCTGGTAATAAATTCGCCGCTAATCGAAATCACCTTTTTATGTCTTGAAAATCAGCGAAATTGATCTTTATTAGTCATTCCATCGATTTAGGGGTGAACATTGGTGCACAGAAAAGGGGGACGGGGTCTACGATGCCCCGAAAGGTAGGGGGTGCATGGACGAAAATGCTATGTATTATATACGTGTATTCCAACAATTCCACTTTGGTTTGGTAATAAATTCGCCGCTAATCAAAATCACCTTTTTATGTCTTGAAAATGAAGCAAATTGATCTTCATTAATCACTCCATCGATCTAGGGGTGAACATTGGTGCACAGAAAAGGAGAACGGGGTCTACGGTGCCCCGAAAGGTCGGGGTGCATTGCCGAAAATATCGCGCGAGCTGTTATGGCGTGCTATATATTATGTACGTGTATTCCAACTATTCCACTTTGGTGGCCGGGGGCTGGTAATAAATTCGCCGCTAATCGAAATCACCTTTTTATGTCTTGAAAATCAGCGAAATTGATCTTTATTAGTCATTCCATCGATTTAGGGGTGAACATTGGTGCACAGAAAAGGGGGACGGGGTCTACGATGCCCCGAAAGGTAGGGGGTGCATGGACGAAAATGCTATGTATTATATACGTGTATTCCAACAATTCCACTTTGGTTTGGTAATAAATTCGCCGCTAATCGAAATCACCTTTTTATGTCTTGAAAATGAAGCAAATTGATCTTCATTAATCACTCCATCGATCTAGGGGTGAACATTGGTGCACAGAAAAGGAGAACGGGGTCTACGGTGCCCCGAAAGGTCGGGGTGCATTGCCGAAAATATCGCGCGAGCTGTTATGGCGTGCTATATATTATGTACGTGTATTCCAACTATTCCACTTTGGTGGCCGGGGGCTGGTAATAAATTCGCCGCTAATCGAAATCACCTTTTTATGTCTTGAAAATCAGCGAAATTGATCTTTATTAGTCATTCCATCGATTTAGGGGTGAACATTGGTGCACAGAAAAGGGGGACGGGGTCTACGATGCCCCGAAAGGTAGGGGGTGCATGGACGAAAATGCTATGTATTATATACGTGTATTCCAACGATTCCACTTTGGTTTGGTAATAAATTCGCCGCTAATCAAAATCACCTTTTTATGTCTTGAAAATGAAGCAAATTGATCTTCATTAATCACTCCATCGATCTAGGGGTGAACATTGGTGCACAGAAAAGGAGAACGGGGTCTACGGTGCCCCGAAAGGTCGGGGTGCATTGCCGAAAATATCGCGCGAGCTGTTATGGCGTGCTATATATTATGTACGTGTATTCCAACTATTCCACTTTGGTGGCCGGGGGCTGGTAATAAATTCGCCGCTAATCGAAATCACCTTTTTATGTCTTGAAAATCAGCGAAATTGATCTTTATTAGTCATTCCATCGATTTAGGGGTGAACATTGGTGCACAGAAAAGGGGGACGGGGTCTACGATGCCCCGAAAGGTAGGGGGTGCATGGACGAAAATGCTATGTATTATATACGTGTATTCCAACAATTCCACTTTGGTTTGGTAATAAATTCGCCGCTAATCGAAATCACCTTTTTATGTCTTGAAAATGAAGCAAATTGATCTTCATTAATCACTCCATCGATCTAGGGGTGAACATTGGTGCACAGAAAAGGAGAACGGGGTCTACGGTGCCCCGAAAGGTCGGGGTGCATTGCCGAAAATATCGCGCGAGCTGTTATGGCGTGCTATATATTATGTACGTGTATTCCAACTATTCCACTTTGGTGGCCGGGGGCTGGTAATAAATTCGCCGCTAATCGAAATCACCTTTTTATGTCTTGAAAATCAGCGAAATTGATCTTTATTAGTCATTCCATCGATTTAGGGGTGAACATTGGTGCACAGAAAAGGGGGACGGGGTCTACGATGCCCCGAAAGGTAGGGGGTGCATGGACGAAAATGCTATGTATTATATACGTGTATTCCAACAATTCCACTTTGGTTTGGTAATAAATTCGCCGCTAATCAAAATCACCTTTTTATGTCTTGAAAATGAAGCAAATTGATCTTCATTAATCACTCCATCGATCTAGGGGTGAACATTGGTGCACAGAAAAGGAGAACGGGGTCTACGGTGCCCCGAAAGGTCGGGGTGCATTGCCGAAAATATCGCGCGAGCTGTTATGGCGTGCTATATATTATGTACGTGTATTCCAACTATTCCACTTTGGTGGCCGGGGGCTGGTAATAAATTCGCCGCTAATCGAAATCACCTTTTTATGTCTTGAAAATCAGCGAAATTGATCTTTATTAGTCATTCCATCGATTTAGGGGTGAACATTGGTGCACAGAAAAGGGGGACGGGGTCTACGATGCCCCGAAAGGTAGGGGGTGCATGGACGAAAATGCTATGTATTATATACGTGTATTCCAACAATTCCACTTTGGTTTGGTAATAAATTCGCCGCTAATCGAAATCACCTTTTTATGTCTTGAAAATGAAGCAAATTGATCTTCATTAATCACTCCATCGATCTAGGGGTGAACATTGGTGCACAGAAAAGGAGAACGGGGTCTACGGTGCCCCGAAAGGTCGGGGTGCATTGCCGAAAATATCGCGCGAGCTGTTATGGCGTGCTATATATTATGTACGTGTATTCCAACTATTCCACTTTGGTGGCCGGGGGCTGGTAATAAATTCGCCGCTAATCGAAATCACCTTTTTATGTCTTGAAAATCAGCGAAATTGATCTTTATTAGTCATTCCATCGATTTAGGGGTGAACATTGGTGCACAGAAAAGGGGGACGGGGTCTACGATGCCCCGAAAGGTAGGGGGTGCATGGACGAAAATGCTATGTATTATATACGTGTATTCCAACAATTCCACTTTGGTTTGGTAATAAATTCGCCGCTAATCAAAATCACCTTTTTATGTCTTGAAAATGAAGCAAATTGATCTTCATTAATCACTCCATCGATCTAGGGGTGAACATTGGTGCACAGAAAAGGAGAACGGGGTCTACGGTGCCCCGAAAGGTCGGGGTGCATTGCCGAAAATATCGCGCGAGCTGTTATGGCGTGCTATATATTATGTACGTGTATTCCAACTATTCCACTTTGGTGGCCGGGGGCTGGTAATAAATTCGCCGCTAATCGAAATCACCTTTTTATGTCTTGAAAATCAGCGAAATTGATCTTTATTAGTCATTCCATCGATTTAGGGGTGAACATTGGTGCACAGAAAAGGGGGACGGGGTCTACGATGCCCCGAAAGGTAGGGGGTGCATGGACGAAAATGCTATGTATTATATACGTGTATTCCAACAATTCCACTTTGGTTTGGTAATAAATTCGCCGCTAATCGAAATCACCTTTTTATGTCTTGAAAATGAAGCAAATTGATCTTCATTAATCACTCCATCGATCTAGGGGTGAACATTGGTGCACAGAAAAGGAGAACGGGGTCTACGGTGCCCCGAAAGGTCGGGGTGCATTGCCGAAAATATCGCGCGAGCTGTTATGGCGTGCTATATATTATGTACGTGTATTCCAACTATTCCACTTTGGTGGCCGGGGGCTGGTAATAAATTCGCCGCTAATCGAAATCACCTTTTTATGTCTTGAAAATCAGCGAAATTGATCTTTATTAGTCATTCCATCGATTTAGGGGTGAACATTGGTGCACAGAAAAGGGGGACGGGGTCTACGATGCCCCGAAAGGTAGGGGGTGCATGGACGAAAATGCTATGTATTATATACGTGTATTCCAACAATTCCACTTTGGTTTGGTAATAAATTCGCCGCTAATCAAAATCACCTTTTTATGTCTTGAAAATGAAGCAAATTGATCTTCATTAATCACTCCATCGATCTAGGGGTGAACATTGGTGCACAGAAAAGGAGAACGGGGTCTACGGTGCCCCGAAAGGTCGGGGTGCATTGCCGAAAATATCGCGCGAGCTGTTATGGCGTGCTATATATTATGTACGTGTATTCCAACTATTCCACTTTGGTGGCCGGGGGCTGGTAATAAATTCGCCGCTAATCGAAATCACCTTTTTATGTCTTGAAAATCAGCGAAATTGATCTTTATTAGTCATTCCATCGATTTAGGGGTGAACATTGGTGCACAGAAAAGGGGGACGGGGTCTACGATGCCCCGAAAGGTAGGGGGTGCATGGACGAAAATGCTATGTATTATATACGTGTATTCCAACAATTCCACTTTGGTTTGGTAATAAATTCGCCGCTAATCGAAATCACCTTTTTATGTCTTGAAAATGAAGCAAATTGATCTTCATTAATCACTCCATCGATCTAGGGGTGAACATTGGTGCACAGAAAAGGAGAACGGGGTCTACGGTGCCCCGAAAGGTCGGGGTGCATTGCCGAAAATATCGCGCGAGCTGTTATGGCGTGCTATATATTATGTACGTGTATTCCAACTATTCCACTTTGGTGGCCGGGGGCTGGTAATAAATTCGCCGCTAATCGAAATCACCTTTTTATGTCTTGAAAATCAGCGAAATTGATCTTTATTAGTCATTCCATCGATTTAGGGGTGAACATTGGTGCACAGAAAAGGGGGACGGGGTCTACGATGCCCCGAAAGGTAGGGGGTGCATGGACGAAAATGCTATGTATTATATACGTGTATTCCAACAATTCCACTTTGGTTTGGTAATAAATTCGCCGCTAATCAAAATCACCTTTTTATGTCTTGAAAATGAAGCAAATTGATCTTCATTAATCACTCCATCGATCTAGGGGTGAACATTGGTGCACAGAAAAGGAGAACGGGGTCTACGGTGCCCCGAAAGGTCGGGGTGCATTGCCGAAAATATCGCGCGAGCTGTTATGGCGTGCTATATATTATGTACGTGTATTCCAACTATTCCACTTTGGTGGCCGGGGGCTGGTAATAAATTCGCCGCTAATCGAAATCACCTTTTTATGTCTTGAAAATCAGCGAAATTGATCTTTATTAGTCATTCCATCGATTTAGGGGTGAACATTGGTGCACAGAAAAGGGGGACGGGGTCTACGATGCCCCGAAAGGTAGGGGGTGCATGGACGAAAATGCTATGTATTATATACGTGTATTCCAACAATTCCACTTTGGTTTGGTAATAAATTCGCCGCTAATCGAAATCACCTTTTTATGTCTTGAAAATGAAGCAAATTGATCTTCATTAATCACTCCATCGATCTAGGGGTGAACATTGGTGCACAGAAAAGGAGAACGGGGTCTACGGTGCCCCGAAAGGTCGGGGTGCATTGCCGAAAATATCGCGCGAGCTGTTATGGCGTGCTATATATTATGTACGTGTATTCCAACTATTCCACTTTGGTGGCCGGGGGCTGGTAATAAATTCGCCGCTAATCGAAATCACCTTTTTATGTCTTGAAAATCAGCGAAATTGATCTTTATTAGTCATTCCATCGATTTAGGGGTGAACATTGGTGCACAGAAAAGGGGGACGGGGTCTACGATGCCCCGAAAGGTAGGGGGTGCATGGACGAAAATGCTATGTATTATATACGTGTATTCCAACAATTCCACTTTGGTTTGGTAATAAATTCGCCGCTAATCAAAATCACCTTTTTATGTCTTGAAAATGAAGCAAATTGATCTTCATTAATCACTCCATCGATCTAGGGGTGAACATTGGTGCACAGAAAAGGAGAACGGGGTCTACGGTGCCCCGAAAGGTCGGGGTGCATTGCCGAAAATATCGCGCGAGCTGTTATGGCGTGCTATATATTATGTACGTGTATTCCAACTATTCCACTTTGGTGGCCGGGGGCTGGTAATAAATTCGCCGCTAATCGAAATCACCTTTTTATGTCTTGAAAATCAGCGAAATTGATCTTTATTAGTCATTCCATCGATTTAGGGGTGAACATTGGTGCACAGAAAAGGGGGACGGGGTCTACGATGCCCCGAAAGGTAGGGGGTGCATGGACGAAAATGCTATGTATTATATACGTGTATTCCAACAATTCCACTTTGGTTTGGTAATAAATTCGCCGCTAATCGAAATCACCTTTTTATGTCTTGAAAATGAAGCAAATTGATCTTCATTAATCACTCCATCGATCTAGGGGTGAACATTGGTGCACAGAAAAGGAGAACGGGGTCTACGGTGCCCCGAAAGGTCGGGGTGCATTGCCGAAAATATCGCGCGAGCTGTTATGGCGTGCTATATATTATGTACGTGTATTCCAACTATTCCACTTTGGTGGCCGGGGGCTGGTAATAAATTCGCCGCTAATCGAAATCACCTTTTTATGTCTTGAAAATCAGCGAAATTGATCTTTATTAGTCATTCCATCGATTTAGGGGTGAACATTGGTGCACAGAAAAGGGGGACGGGGTCTACGATGCCCCGAAAGGTAGGGGGTGCATGGACGAAAATGCTATGTATTATATACGTGTATTCCAACAATTCCACTTTGGTTTGGTAATAAATTCGCCGCTAATCAAAATCACCTTTTTATGTCTTGAAAATGAAGCAAATTGATCTTCATTAATCACTCCATCGATCTAGGGGTGAACATTGGTGCACAGAAAAGGAGAACGGGGTCTACGGTGCCCCGAAAGGTCGGGGTGCATTGCCGAAAATATCGCGCGAGCTGTTATGGCGTGCTATATATTATGTACGTGTATTCCAACTATTCCACTTTGGTGGCCGGGGGCTGGTAATAAATTCGCCGCTAATCGAAATCACCTTTTTATGTCTTGAAAATCAGCGAAATTGATCTTTATTAGTCATTCCATCGATTTAGGGGTGAACATTGGTGCACAGAAAAGGGGGACGGGGTCTACGATGCCCCGAAAGGTAGGGGGTGCATGGACGAAAATGCTATGTATTATATACGTGTATTCCAACAATTCCACTTTGGTTTGGTAATAAATTCGCCGCTAATCGAAATCACCTTTTTATGTCTTGAAAATGAAGCAAATTGATCTTCATTAATCACTCCATCGATCTAGGGGTGAACATTGGTGCACAGAAAAGGAGAACGGGGTCTACGGTGCCCCGAAAGGTCGGGGTGCATTGCCGAAAATATCGCGCGAGCTGTTATGGCGTGCTATATATTATGTACGTGTATTCCAACTATTCCACTTTGGTGGCCGGGGGCTGGTAATAAATTCGCCGCTAATCGAAATCACCTTTTTATGTCTTGAAAATCAGCGAAATTGATCTTTATTAGTCATTCCATCGATTTAGGGGTGAACATTGGTGCACAGAAAAGGGGGACGGGGTCTACGATGCCCCGAAAGGTAGGGGGTGCATGGACGAAAATGCTATGTATTATATACGTGTATTCCAACAATTCCACTTTGGTTTGGTAATAAATTCGCCGCTAATCAAAATCACCTTTTTATGTCTTGAAAATGAAGCAAATTGATCTTCATTAATCACTCCATCGATCTAGGGGTGAACATTGGTGCACAGAAAAGGAGAACGGGGTCTACGGTGCCCCGAAAGGTCGGGGTGCATTGCCGAAAATATCGCGCGAGCTGTTATGGCGTGCTATATATTATGTACGTGTATTCCAACTATTCCACTTTGGTGGCCGGGGGCTGGTAATAAATTCGCCGCTAATCGAAATCACCTTTTTATGTCTTGAAAATCAGCGAAATTGATCTTTATTAGTCATTCCATCGATTTAGGGGTGAACATTGGTGCACAGAAAAGGGGGACGGGGTCTACGATGCCCCGAAAGGTAGGGGGTGCATGGACGAAAATGCTATGTATTATATACGTGTATTCCAACAATTCCACTTTGGTTTGGTAATAAATTCGCCGCTAATCAAAATCACCTTTTTATGTCTTGAAAATGAAGCAAATTGATCTTCATTAATCACTCCATCGATCTAGGGGTGAACATTGGTGCACAGAAAAGGAGAACGGGGTCTACGGTGCCCCGAAAGGTCGGGGTGCATTGCCGAAAATATCGCGCGAGCTGTTATGGCGTGCTATATATTATGTACGTGTATTCCAACTATTCCACTTTGGTGGCCGGGGGCTGGTAATAAATTCGCCGCTAATCGAAATCACCTTTTTATGTCTTGAAAATCAGCGAAATTGATCTTTATTAGTCATTCCATCGATTTAGGGGTGAACATTGGTGCACAGAAAAGGGGGACGGGGTCTACGATGCCCCGAAAGGTAGGGGGTGCATGGACGAAAATGCTATGTATTATATACGTGTATTCCAACAATTCCACTTTGGTTTGGTAATAAATTCGCCGCTAATCGAAATCACCTTTTTATGTCTTGAAAATGAAGCAAATTGATCTTCATTAATCACTCCATCGATCTAGGGGTGAACATTGGTGCACAGAAAAGGAGAACGGGGTCTACGGTGCCCCGAAAGGTCGGGGTGCATTGCCGAAAATATCGCGCGAGCTGTTATGGCGTGCTATATATTATGTACGTGTATTCCAACTATTCCACTTTGGTGGCCGGGGGCTGGTAATAAATTCGCCGCTAATCGAAATCACCTTTTTATGTCTTGAAAATCAGCGAAATTGATCTTTATTAGTCATTCCATCGATTTAGGGGTGAACATTGGTGCACAGAAAAGGGGGACGGGGTCTACGATGCCCCGAAAGGTAGGGGGTGCATGGACGAAAATGCTATGTATTATATACGTGTATTCCAACAATTCCACTTTGGTTTGGTAATAAATTCGCCGCTAATCAAAATCACCTTTTTATGTCTTGAAAATGAAGCAAATTGATCTTCATTAATCACTCCATCGATCTAGGGGTGAACATTGGTGCACAGAAAAGGAGAACGGGGTCTACGGTGCCCCGAAAGGTCGGGGTGCATTGCCGAAAATATCGCGCGAGCTGTTATGGCGTGCTATATATTATGTACGTGTATTCCAACTATTCCACTTTGGTGGCCGGGGGCTGGTAATAAATTCGCCGCTAATCGAAATCACCTTTTTATGTCTTGAAAATCAGCGAAATTGATCTTTATTAGTCATTCCATCGATTTAGGGGTGAACATTGGTGCACAGAAAAGGGGGACGGGGTCTACGATGCCCCGAAAGGTAGGGGGTGCATGGACGAAAATGCTATGTATTATATACGTGTATTCCAACAATTCCACTTTGGTTTGGTAATAAATTCGCCGCTAATCGAAATCACCTTTTTATGTCTTGAAAATGAAGCAAATTGATCTTCATTAATCACTCCATCGATCTAGGGGTGAACATTGGTGCACAGAAAAGGAGAACGGGGTCTACGGTGCCCCGAAAGGTCGGGGTGCATTGCCGAAAATATCGCGCGAGCTGTTATGGCGTGCTATATATTATGTACGTGTATTCCAACTATTCCACTTTGGTGGCCGGGGGCTGGTAATAAATTCGCCGCTAATCGAAATCACCTTTTTATGTCTTGAAAATCAGCGAAATTGATCTTTATTAGTCATTCCATCGATTTAGGGGTGAACATTGGTGCACAGAAAAGGGGGACGGGGTCTACGATGCCCCGAAAGGTAGGGGGTGCATGGACGAAAATGCTATGTATTATATACGTGTATTCCAACAATTCCACTTTGGTTTGGTAATAAATTCGCCGCTAATCAAAATCACCTTTTTATGTCTTGAAAATGAAGCAAATTGATCTTCATTAATCACTCCATCGATCTAGGGGTGAACATTGGTGCACAGAAAAGGAGAACGGGGTCTACGGTGCCCCGAAAGGTCGGGGTGCATTGCCGAAAATATCGCGCGAGCTGTTATGGCGTGCTATATATTATGTACGTGTATTCCAACTATTCCACTTTGGTGGCCGGGGGCTGGTAATAAATTCGCCGCTAATCGAAATCACCTTTTTATGTCTTGAAAATCAGCGAAATTGATCTTTATTAGTCATTCCATCGATTTAGGGGTGAACATTGGTGCACAGAAAAGGGGGACGGGGTCTACGATGCCCCGAAAGGTAGGGGGTGCATGGACGAAAATGCTATGTATTATATACGTGTATTCCAACAATTCCACTTTGGTTTGGTAATAAATTCGCCGCTAATCGAAATCACCTTTTTATGTCTTGAAAATGAAGCAAATTGATCTTCATTAATCACTCCATCGATCTAGGGGTGAACATTGGTGCACAGAAAAGGAGAACGGGGTCTACGGTGCCCCGAAAGGTCGGGGTGCATTGCCGAAAATATCGCGCGAGCTGTTATGGCGTGCTATATATTATGTACGTGTATTCCAACTATTCCACTTTGGTGGCCGGGGGCTGGTAATAAATTCGCCGCTAATCGAAATCACCTTTTTATGTCTTGAAAATCAGCGAAATTGGTCTTTATTAGTCATTCCATCGATTTAGGGGTGAACATTGGTGCACAGAAAAGGGGGACGGGGTCTACGATGCCCCGAAAGGTAGGGGGTGCATGGACGAAAATGCTATGTATTATATACGTGTATTCCAACAATTCCACTTTGGTTTGGTAATAAATTCGCCGCTAATCAAAATCACCTTTTTATGTCTTGAAAATGAAGCAAATTGATCTTCATTAATCACTCCATCGATCTAGGGGTGAACATTGGTGCACAGAAAAGGAGAACGGGGTCTACGGTGCCCCGAAAGGTCGGGGTGCATTGCCGAAAATATCGCGCGAGCTGTTATGGCGTGCTATATATTATGTACGTGTATTCCAACTATTCCACTTTGGTGGCCGGGGGCTGGTAATAAATTCGCCGCTAATCGAAATCACCTTTTTATGTCTTGAAAATCAGCGAAATTGATCTTTATTAGTCATTCCATCGATTTAGGGGTGAACATTGGTGCACAGAAAAGGGGGACGGGGTCTACGATGCCCCGAAAGGTAGGGGGTGCATGGACGAAAATGCTATGTATTATATACGTGTATTCCAACAATTCCACTTTGGTTTGGTAATAAATTCGCCGCTAATCGAAATCACCTTTTTATGTCTTGAAAATGAAGCAAATTGATCTTCATTAATCACTCCATCGATCTAGGGGTGAACATTGGTGCACAGAAAAGGAGAACGGGGTCTACGGTGCCCCGAAAGGTCGGGGTGCATTGCCGAAAATATCGCGCGAGCTGTTATGGCGTGCTATATATTATGTACGTGTATTCCAACTATTCCACTTTGGTGGCCGGGGGCTGGTAATAAATTCGCCGCTAATCGAAATCACCTTTTTATGTCTTGAAAATCAGCGAAATTGATCTTTATTAGTCATTCCATCGATTTAGGGGTGAACATTGGTGCACAGAAAAGGGGGACGGGGTCTACGATGCCCCGAAAGGTAGGGGGTGCATGGACGAAAATGCTATGTATTATATACGTGTATTCCAACAATTCCA
This sequence comes from Lytechinus pictus, assembly GCF_037042905.1. Lineage (NCBI taxonomy): Eukaryota > Metazoa > Echinodermata > Echinoidea > Temnopleuroida > Toxopneustidae > Lytechinus > Lytechinus pictus. The sequence goes on along the minus strand of NW_026974317.1, from coordinate 15,606 downwards.
CTTTGGTTTGGTAATAAATTCGCCGCTAATCAAAATCACCTTTTTATGTCTTGAAAATGAAGCAAATTGATCTTCATTAATCACTCCATCGATCTAGGGGTGAACATTGGTGCACAGAAAAGGAGAACGGGGTCTACGGTGCCCCGAAAGGTCGGGGTGCATTGCCGAAAATATCGCGCGAGCTGTTATGGCGTGCTATATATTATGTACGTGTATTCCAACTATTCCACTTTGGTGGCCGGGGGCTGGTAATAAATTCGCCGCTAATCGAAATCACCTTTTTATGTCTTGAAAATCAGCGAAATTGATCTTTATTAGTCATTCCATCGATTTAGGGGTGAACATTGGTGCACAGAAAAGGGGGACGGGGTCTACGATGCCCCGAAAGGTAGGGGGTGCATGGACGAAAATGCTATGTATTATATACGTGTATTCCAACAATTCCACTTTGGTTTGGTAATAAATTCGCCGCTAATCGAAATCACCTTTTTATGTCTTGAAAATGAAGCAAATTGATCTTCATTAATCACTCCATCGATCTAGGGGTGAACATTGGTGCACAGAAAAGGAGAACGGGGTCTACGGTGCCCCGAAAGGTCGGGGTGCATTGCCGAAAATATCGCGCGAGCTGTTATGGCGTGCTATATATTATGTACGTGTATTCCAACTATTCCACTTTGGTGGCCGGGGGCTGGTAATAAATTCGCCGCTAATCGAAATCACCTTTTTATGTCTTGAAAATCAGCGAAATTGATCTTTATTAGTCATTCCATCGATTTAGGGGTGAACATTGGTGCACAGAAAAGGGGGACGGGGTCTACGATGCCCCGAAAGGTAGGGGGTGCATGGACGAAAATGCTATGTATTATATACGTGTATTCCAACAATTCCACTTTGGTTTGGTAATAAATTCGCCGCTAATCAAAATCACCTTTTTATGTCTTGAAAATGAAGCAAATTGATCTTCATTAATCACTCCATCGATCTAGGGGTGAACATTGGTGCACAGAAAAGGAGAACGGGGTCTACGGTGCCCCGAAAGGTCGGGGTGCATTGCCGAAAATATCGCGCGAGCTGTTATGGCGTGCTATATATTATGTACGTGTATTCCAACTATTCCACTTTGGTGGCCGGGGGCTGGTAATAAATTCGCCGCTAATCGAAATCACCTTTTTATGTCTTGAAAATCAGCGAAATTGATCTTTATTAGTCATTCCATCGATTTAGGGGTGAACATTGGTGCACAGAAAAGGGGGACGGGGTCTACGATGCCCCGAAAGGTAGGGGGTGCATGGACGAAAATGCTATGTATTATATACGTGTATTCCAACAATTCCACTTTGGTTTGGTAATAAATTCGCCGCTAATCGAAATCACCTTTTTATGTCTTGAAAATGAAGCAAATTGATCTTCATTAATCACTCCATCGATCTAGGGGTGAACATTGGTGCACAGAAAAGGAGAACGGGGTCTACGGTGCCCCGAAAGGTCGGGGTGCATTGCCGAAAATATCGCGCGAGCTGTTATGGCGTGCTATATATTATGTACGTGTATTCCAACTATTCCACTTTGGTGGCCGGGGGCTGGTAATAAATTCGCCGCTAATCGAAATCACCTTTTTATGTCTTGAAAATCAGCGAAATTGATCTTTATTAGTCATTCCATCGATTTAGGGGTGAACATTGGTGCACAGAAAAGGGGGACGGGGTCTACGATGCCCCGAAAGGTAGGGGGTGCATGGACGAAAATGCTATGTATTATATACGTGTATTCCAACAATTCCACTTTGGTTTGGTAATAAATTCGCCGCTAATCAAAATCACCTTTTTATGTCTTGAAAATGAAGCAAATTGATCTTCATTAATCACTCCATCGATCTAGGGGTGAACATTGGTGCACAGAAAAGGAGAACGGGGTCTACGGTGCCCCGAAAGGTCGGGGTGCATTGCCGAAAATATCGCGCGAGCTGTTATGGCGTGCTATATATTATGTACGTGTATTCCAACTATTCCACTTTGGTGGCCGGGGGCTGGTAATAAATTCGCCGCTAATCGAAATCACCTTTTTATGTCTTGAAAATCAGCGAAATTGATCTTTATTAGTCATTCCATCGATTTAGGGGTGAACATTGGTGCACAGAAAAGGGGGACGGGGTCTACGATGCCCCGAAAGGTAGGGGGTGCATGGACGAAAATGCTATGTATTATATACGTGTATTCCAACAATTCCACTTTGGTTTGGTAATAAATTCGCCGCTAATCGAAATCACCTTTTTATGTCTTGAAAATGAAGCAAATTGATCTTCATTAATCACTCCATCGATCTAGGGGTGAACATTGGTGCACAGAAAAGGAGAACGGGGTCTACGGTGCCCCGAAAGGTCGGGGTGCATTGCCGAAAATATCGCGCGAGCTGTTATGGCGTGCTATATATTATGTACGTGTATTCCAACTATTCCACTTTGGTGGCCGGGGGCTGGTAATAAATTCGCCGCTAATCGAAATCACCTTTTTATGTCTTGAAAATCAGCGAAATTGATCTTTATTAGTCATTCCATCGATTTAGGGGTGAACATTGGTGCACAGAAAAGGGGGACGGGGTCTACGATGCCCCGAAAGGTAGGGGGTGCATGGACGAAAATGCTATGTATTATATACGTGTATTCCAACAATTCCACTTTGGTTTGGTAATAAATTCGCCGCTAATCAAAATCACCTTTTTATGTCTTGAAAATGAAGCAAATTGATCTTCATTAATCACTCCATCGATCTAGGGGTGAACATTGGTGCACAGAAAAGGAGAACGGGGTCTACGGTGCCCCGAAAGGTCGGGGTGCATTGCCGAAAATATCGCGCGAGCTGTTATGGCGTGCTATATATTATGTACGTGTATTCCAACTATTCCACTTTGGTGGCCGGGGGCTGGTAATAAATTCGCCGCTAATCGAAATCACCTTTTTATGTCTTGAAAATCAGCGAAATTGATCTTTATTAGTCATTCCATCGATTTAGGGGTGAACATTGGTGCACAGAAAAGGGGGACGGGGTCTACGATGCCCCGAAAGGTAGGGGGTGCATGGACGAAAATGCTATGTATTATATACGTGTATTCCAACAATTCCACTTTGGTTTGGTAATAAATTCGCCGCTAATCAAAATCACCTTTTTATGTCTTGAAAATGAAGCAAATTGATCTTCATTAATCACTCCATCGATCTAGGGGTGAACATTGGTGCACAGAAAAGGAGAACGGGGTCTACGGTGCCCCGAAAGGTCGGGGTGCATTGCCGAAAATATCGCGCGAGCTGTTATGGCGTGCTATATATTATGTACGTGTATTCCAACTATTCCACTTTGGTGGCCGGGGGCTGGTAATAAATTCGCCGCTAATCGAAATCACCTTTTTATGTCTTGAAAATCAGCGAAATTGATCTTTATTAGTCATTCCATCGATTTAGGGGTGAACATTGGTGCACAGAAAAGGGGGACGGGGTCTACGATGCCCCGAAAGGTAGGGGGTGCATGGACGAAAATGCTATGTATTATATACGTGTATTCCAACAATTCCACTTTGGTTTGGTAATAAATTCGCCGCTAATCGAAATCACCTTTTTATGTCTTGAAAATGAAGCAAATTGATCTTCATTAATCACTCCATCGATCTAGGGGTGAACATTGGTGCACAGAAAAGGAGAACGGGGTCTACGGTGCCCCGAAAGGTCGGGGTGCATTGCCGAAAATATCGCGCGAGCTGTTATGGCGTGCTATATATTATGTACGTGTATTCCAACTATTCCACTTTGGTGGCCGGGGGCTGGTAATAAATTCGCCGCTAATCGAAATCACCTTTTTATGTCTTGAAAATCAGCGAAATTGATCTTTATTAGTCATTCCATCGATTTAGGGGTGAACATTGGTGCACAGAAAAGGGGGACGGGGTCTACGATGCCCCGAAAGGTAGGGGGTGCATGGACGAAAATGCTATGTATTATATACGTGTATTCCAACAATTCCACTTTGGTTTGGTAATAAATTCGCCGCTAATCAAAATCACCTTTTTATGTCTTGAAAATGAAGCAAATTGATCTTCATTAATCACTCCATCGATCTAGGGGTGAACATTGGTGCACAGAAAAGGAGAACGGGGTCTACGGTGCCCCGAAAGGTCGGGGTGCATTGCCGAAAATATCGCGCGAGCTGTTATGGCGTGCTATATATTATGTACGTGTATTCCAACTATTCCACTTTGGTGGCCGGGGGCTGGTAATAAATTCGCCGCTAATCGAAATCACCTTTTTATGTCTTGAAAATCAGCGAAATTGATCTTTATTAGTCATTCCATCGATTTAGGGGTGAACATTGGTGCACAGAAAAGGGGGACGGGGTCTACGATGCCCCGAAAGGTAGGGGGTGCATGGACGAAAATGCTATGTATTATATACGTGTATTCCAACAATTCCACTTTGGTTTGGTAATAAATTCGCCGCTAATCAAAATCACCTTTTTATGTCTTGAAAATGAAGCAAATTGATCTTCATTAATCACTCCATCGATCTAGGGGTGAACATTGGTGCACAGAAAAGGAGAACGGGGTCTACGGTGCCCCGAAAGGTCGGGGTGCATTGCCGAAAATATCGCGCGAGCTGTTATGGCGTGCTATATATTATGTACGTGTATTCCAACTATTCCACTTTGGTGGCCGGGGGCTGGTAATAAATTCGCCGCTAATCGAAATCACCTTTTTATGTCTTGAAAATCAGCGAAATTGATCTTTATTAGTCATTCCATCGATTTAGGGGTGAACATTGGTGCACAGAAAAGGGGGACGGGGTCTACGATGCCCCGAAAGGTAGGGGGTGCATGGACGAAAATGCTATGTATTATATACGTGTATTCCAACAATTCCACTTTGGTTTGGTAATAAATTCGCCGCTAATCGAAATCACCTTTTTATGTCTTGAAAATGAAGCAAATTGATCTTCATTAATCACTCCATCGATCTAGGGGTGAACATTGGTGCACAGAAAAGGAGAACGGGGTCTACGGTGCCCCGAAAGGTCGGGGTGCATTGCCGAAAATATCGCGCGAGCTGTTATGGCGTGCTATATATTATGTACGTGTATTCCAACTATTCCACTTTGGTGGCCGGGGGCTGGTAATAAATTCGCCGCTAATCGAAATCACCTTTTTATGTCTTGAAAATCAGCGAAATTGATCTTTATTAGTCATTCCATCGATTTAGGGGTGAACATTGGTGCACAGAAAAGGGGGACGGGGTCTACGATGCCCCGAAAGGTAGGGGGTGCATGGACGAAAATGCTATGTATTATATACGTGTATTCCAACAATTCCACTTTGGTTTGGTAATAAATTCGCCGCTAATCAAAATCACCTTTTTATGTCTTGAAAATGAAGCAAATTGATCTTCATTAATCACTCCATCGATCTAGGGGTGAACATTGGTGCACAGAAAAGGAGAACGGGGTCTACGGTGCCCCGAAAGGTCGGGGTGCATTGCCGAAAATATCGCGCGAGCTGTTATGGCGTGCTATATATTATGTACGTGTATTCCAACTATTCCACTTTGGTGGCCGGGGGCTGGTAATAAATTCGCCGCTAATCGAAATCACCTTTTTATGTCTTGAAAATCAGCGAAATTGATCTTTATTAGTCATTCCATCGATTTAGGGGTGAACATTGGTGCACAGAAAAGGGGGACGGGGTCTACGATGCCCCGAAAGGTAGGGGGTGCATGGACGAAAATGCTATGTATTATATACGTGTATTCCAACAATTCCACTTTGGTTTGGTAATAAATTCGCCGCTAATCGAAATCACCTTTTTATGTCTTGAAAATGAAGCAAATTGATCTTCATTAATCACTCCATCGATCTAGGGGTGAACATTGGTGCACAGAAAAGGAGAACGGGGTCTACGGTGCCCCGAAAGGTCGGGGTGCATTGCCGAAAATATCGCGCGAGCTGTTATGGCGTGCTATATATTATGTACGTGTATTCCAACTATTCCACTTTGGTGGCCGGGGGCTGGTAATAAATTCGCCGCTAATCGAAATCACCTTTTTATGTCTTGAAAATCAGCGAAATTGATCTTTATTAGTCATTCCATCGATTTAGGGGTGAACATTGGTGCACAGAAAAGGGGGACGGGGTCTACGATGCCCCGAAAGGTAGGGGGTGCATGGACGAAAATGCTATGTATTATATACGTGTATTCCAACAATTCCACTTTGGTTTGGTAATAAATTCGCCGCTAATCGAAATCACCTTTTTATGTCTTGAAAATGAAGCAAATTGATCTTCATTAATCACTCCATCGATCTAGGGGTGAACATTGGTGCACAGAAAAGGAGAACGGGGTCTACGGTGCCCCGAAAGGTCGGGGTGCATTGCCGAAAATATCGCGCGAGCTGTTATGGCGTGCTATATATTATGTACGTGTATTCCAACTATTCCACTTTGGTGGCCGGGGGCTGGTAATAAATTCGCCGCTAATCGAAATCACCTTTTTATGTCTTGAAAATCAGCGAAATTGATCTTTATTAGTCATTCCATCGATTTAGGGGTGAACATTGGTGCACAGAAAAGGGGGACGGGGTCTACGATGCCCCGAAAGGTAGGGGGTGCATGGACGAAAATGCTATGTATTATATACGTGTATTCCAACAATTCCACTTTGGTTTGGTAATAAATTCGCCGCTAATCAAAATCACCTTTTTATGTCTTGAAAATGAAGCAAATTGATCTTCATTAATCACTCCATCGATCTAGGGGTGAACATTGGTGCACAGAAAAGGAGAACGGGGTCTACGGTGCCCCGAAAGGTCGGGGTGCATTGCCGAAAATATCGCGCGAGCTGTTATGGCGTGCTATATATTATGTACGTGTATTCCAACTATTCCACTTTGGTGGCCGGGGGCTGGTAATAAATTCGCCGCTAATCGAAATCACCTTTTTATGTCTTGAAAATCAGCGAAATTGATCTTTATTAGTCATTCCATCGATTTAGGGGTGAACATTGGTGCACAGAAAAGGGGGACGGGGTCTACGATGCCCCGAAAGGTAGGGGGTGCATGGACGAAAATGCTATGTATTATATACGTGTATTCCAACAATTCCACTTTGGTTTGGTAATAAATTCGCCGCTAATCGAAATCACCTTTTTATGTCTTGAAAATGAAGCAAATTGATCTTCATTAATCACTCCATCGATCTAGGGGTGAACATTGGTGCACAGAAAAGGAGAACGGGGTCTACGGTGCCCCGAAAGGTCGGGGTGCATTGCCGAAAATATCGCGCGAGCTGTTATGGCGTGCTATATATTATGTACGTGTATTCCAACTATTCCACTTTGGTGGCCGGGGGCTGGTAATAAATTCGCCGCTAATCGAAATCACCTTTTTATGTCTTGAAAATCAGCGAAATTGATCTTTATTAGTCATTCCATCGATTTAGGGGTGAACATTGGTGCACAGAAAAGGGGGACGGGGTCTACGATGCCCCGAAAGGTAGGGGGTGCATGGACGAAAATGCTATGTATTATATACGTGTATTCCAACAATTCCACTTTGGTTTGGTAATAAATTCGCCGCTAATCAAAATCACCTTTTTATGTCTTGAAAATGAAGCAAATTGATCTTCATTAATCACTCCATCGATCTAGGGGTGAACATTGGTGCACAGAAAAGGAGAACGGGGTCTACGGTGCCCCGAAAGGTCGGGGTGCATTGCCGAAAATATCGCGCGAGCTGTTATGGCGTGCTATATATTATGTACGTGTATTCCAACTATTCCACTTTGGTGGCCGGGGGCTGGTAATAAATTCGCCGCTAATCGAAATCACCTTTTTATGTCTTGAAAATCAGCGAAATTGATCTTTATTAGTCATTCCATCGATTTAGGGGTGAACATTGGTGCACAGAAAAGGGGGACGGGGTCTACGATGCCCCGAAAGGTAGGGGGTGCATGGACGAAAATGCTATGTATTATATACGTGTATTCCAACAATTCCACTTTGGTTTGGTAATAAATTCGCCGCTAATCGAAATCACCTTTTTATGTCTTGAAAATGAAGCAAATTGATCTTCATTAATCACTCCATCGATCTAGGGGTGAACATTGGTGCACAGAAAAGGAGAACGGGGTCTACGGTGCCCCGAAAGGTCGGGGTGCATTGCCGAAAATATCGCGCGAGCTGTTATGGCGTGCTATATATTATGTACGTGTATTCCAACTATTCCACTTTGGTGGCCGGGGGCTGGTAATAAATTCGCCGCTAATCGAAATCACCTTTTTATGTCTTGAAAATCAGCGAAATTGATCTTTATTAGTCATTCCATCGATTTAGGGGTGAACATTGGTGCACAGAAAAGGGGGACGGGGTCTACGATGCCCCGAAAGGTAGGGGGTGCATGGACGAAAATGCTATGTATTATATACGTGTATTCCAACAATTCCACTTTGGTTTGGTAATAAATTCGCCGCTAATCAAAATCACCTTTTTATGTCTTGAAAATGAAGCAAATTGATCTTCATTAATCACTCCATCGATCTAGGGGTGAACATTGGTGCACAGAAAAGGAGAACGGGGTCTACGGTGCCCCGAAAGGTCGGGGTGCATTGCCGAAAATATCGCGCGAGCTGTTATGGCGTGCTATATATTATGTACGTGTATTCCAACTATTCCACTTTGGTGGCCGGGGGCTGGTAATAAATTCGCCGCTAATCGAAATCACCTTTTTATGTCTTGAAAATCAGCGAAATTGATCTTTATTAGTCATTCCATCGATTTAGGGGTGAACATTGGTGCACAGAAAAGGGGGACGGGGTCTACGATGCCCCGAAAGGTAGGGGGTGCATGGACGAAAATGCTATGTATTATATACGTGTATTCCAACAATTCCACTTTGGTTTGGTAATAAATTCGCCGCTAATCGAAATCACCTTTTTATGTCTTGAAAATGAAGCAAATTGATCTTCATTAATCACTCCATCGATCTAGGGGTGAACATTGGTGCACAGAAAAGGAGAACGGGGTCTACGGTGCCCCGAAAGGTCGGGGTGCATTGCCGAAAATATCGCGCGAGCTGTTATGGCGTGCTATATATTATGTACGTGTATTCCAACTATTCCACTTTGGTGGCCGGGGGCTGGTAATAAATTCGCCGCTAATCGAAATCACCTTTTTATGTCTTGAAAATCAGCGAAATTGATCTTTATTAGTCATTCCATCGATTTAGGGGTGAACATTGGTGCACAGAAAAGGGGGACGGGGTCTACGATGCCCCGAAAGGTAGGGGGTGCATGGACGAAAATGCTATGTATTATATACGTGTATTCCAACAATTCCACTTTGGTTTGGTAATAAATTCGCCGCTAATCAAAATCACCTTTTTATGTCTTGAAAATGAAGCAAATTGATCTTCATTAATCACTCCATCGATCTAGGGGTGAACATTGGTGCACAGAAAAGGAGAACGGGGTCTACGGTGCCCCGAAAGGTCGGGGTGCATTGCCGAAAATATCGCGCGAGCTGTTATGGCGTGCTATATATTATGTACGTGTATTCCAACTATTCCACTTTGGTGGCCGGGGGCTGGTAATAAATTCGCCGCTAATCGAAATCACCTTTTTATGTCTTGAAAATCAGCGAAATTGATCTTTATTAGTCATTCCATCGATTTAGGGGTGAACATTGGTGCACAGAAAAGGGGGACGGGGTCTACGATGCCCCGAAAGGTAGGGGGTGCATGGACGAAAATGCTATGTATTATATACGTGTATTCCAACAATTCCACTTTGGTTTGGTAATAAATTCGCCGCTAATCGAAATCACCTTTTTATGTCTTGAAAATGAAGCAAATTGATCTTCATTAATCACTCCATCGATCTAGGGGTGAACATTGGTGCACAGAAAAGGAGAACGGGGTCTACGGTGCCCCGAAAGGTCGGGGTGCATTGCCGAAAATATCGCGCGAGCTGTTATGGCGTGCTATATATTATGTACGTGTATTCCAACTATTCCACTTTGGTGGCCGGGGGCTGGTAATAAATTCGCCGCTAATCGAAATCACCTTTTTATGTCTTGAAAATCAGCGAAATTGATCTTTATTAGTCATTCCATCGATTTAGGGGTGAACATTGGTGCACAGAAAAGGGGGACGGGGTCTACGATGCCCCGAAAGGTAGGGGGTGCATGGACGAAAATGCTATGTATTATATACGTGTATTCCAACAATTCCACTTTGGTTTGGTAATAAATTCGCCGCTAATCAAAATCACCTTTTTATGTCTTGAAAATGAAGCAAATTGATCTTCATTAATCACTCCATCGATCTAGGGGTGAACATTGGTGCACAGAAAAGGAGAACGGGGTCTACGGTGCCCCGAAAGGTCGGGGTGCATTGCCGAAAATATCGCGCGAGCTGTTATGGCGTGCTATATATTATGTACGTGTATTCCAACTATTCCACTTTGGTGGCCGGGGGCTGGTAATAAATTCGCCGCTAATCGAAATCACCTTTTTATGTCTTGAAAATCAGCGAAATTGATCTTTATTAGTCATTCCATCGATTTAGGGGTGAACATTGGTGCACAGAAAAGGGGGACGGGGTCTACGATGCCCCGAAAGGTAGGGGGTGCATGGACGAAAATGCTATGTATTATATACGTGTATTCCAACAATTCCACTTTGGTTTGGTAATAAATTCGCCGCTAATCGAAATCACCTTTTTATGTCTTGAAAATGAAGCAAATTGATCTTCATTAATCACTCCATCGATCTAGGGGTGAACATTGGTGCACAGAAAAGGAGAACGGGGTCTACGGTGCCCCGAAAGGTCGGGGTGCATTGCCGAAAATATCGCGCGAGCTGTTATGGCGTGCTATATATTATGTACGTGTATTCCAACTATTCCACTTTGGTGGCCGGGGGCTGGTAATAAATTCGCCGCTAATCGAAATCACCTTTTTATGTCTTGAAAATCAGCGAAATTGATCTTTATTAGTCATTCCATCGATTTAGGGGTGAACATTGGTGCACAGAAAAGGGGGACGGGGTCTACGATGCCCCGAAAGGTAGGGGGTGCATGGACGAAAATGCTATGTATTATATACGTGTATTCCAACAATTCCACTTTGGTTTGGTAATAAATTCGCCGCTAATCAAAATCACCTTTTTATGTCTTGAAAATGAAGCAAATTGATCTTCATTAATCACTCCATCGATCTAGGGGTGAACATTGGTGCACAGAAAAGGAGAACGGGGTCTACGGTGCCCCGAAAGGTCGGGGTGCATTGCCGAAAATATCGCGCGAGCTGTTATGGCGTGCTATATATTATGTACGTGTATTCCAACTATTCCACTTTGGTGGCCGGGGGCTGGTAATAAATTCGCCGCTAATCGAAATCACCTTTTTATGTCTTGAAAATCAGCGAAATTGATCTTTATTAGTCATTCCATCGATTTAGGGGTGAACATTGGTGCACAGAAAAGGGGGACGGGGTCTACGATGCCCCGAAAGGTAGGGGGTGCATGGACGAAAATGCTATGTATTATATACGTGTATTCCAACAATTCCACTTTGGTTTGGTAATAAATTCGCCGCTAATCGAAATCACCTTTTTATGTCTTGAAAATGAAGCAAATTGATCTTCATTAATCACTCCATCGATCTAGGGGTGAACATTGGTGCACAGAAAAGGAGAACGGGGTCTACGGTGCCCCGAAAGGTCGGGGTGCATTGCCGAAAATATCGCGCGAGCTGTTATGGCGTGCTATATATTATGTACGTGTATTCCAACTATTCCACTTTGGTGGCCGGGGGCTGGTAATAAATTCGCCGCTAATCGAAATCACCTTTTTATGTCTTGAAAATCAGCGAAATTGATCTTTATTAGTCATTCCATCGATTTAGGGGTGAACATTGGTGCACAGAAAAGGGGGACGGGGTCTACGATGCCCCGAAAGGTAGGGGGTGCATGGACGAAAATGCTATGTATTATATACGTGTATTCCAACAATTCCACTTTGGTTTGGTAATAAATTCGCCGCTAATCAAAATCACCTTTTTATGTCTTGAAAATGAAGCAAATTGATCTTCATTAATCACTCCATCGATCTAGGGGTGAACATTGGTGCACAGAAAAGGAGAACGGGGTCTACGGTGCCCCGAAAGGTCGGGGTGCATTGCCGAAAATATCGCGCGAGCTGTTATGGCGTGCTATATATTATGTACGTGTATTCCAACTATTCCACTTTGGTGGCCGGGGGCTGGTAATAAATTCGCCGCTAATCGAAATCACCTTTTTATGTCTTGAAAATCAGCGAAATTGATCTTTATTAGTCATTCCATCGATTTAGGGGTGAACATTGGTGCACAGAAAAGGGGGACGGGGTCTACGATGCCCCGAAAGGTAGGGGGTGCATGGACGAAAATGCTATGTATTATATACGTGTATTCCAACAATTCCACTTTGGTTTGGTAATAAATTCGCCGCTAATCGAAATCACCTTTTTATGTCTTGAAAATGAAGCAAATTGATCTTCATTAATCACTCCATCGATCTAGGGGTGAACATTGGTGCACAGAAAAGGAGAACGGGGTCTACGGTGCCCCGAAAGGTCGGGGTGCATTGCCGAAAATATCGCGCGAGCTGTTATGGCGTGCTATATATTATGTACGTGTATTCCAACTATTCCACTTTGGTGGCCGGGGGCTGGTAATAAATTCGCCGCTAATCGAAATCACCTTTTTATGTCTTGAAAATCAGCGAAATTGATCTTTATTAGTCATTCCATCGATTTAGGGGTGAACATTGGTGCACAGAAAAGGGGGACGGGGTCTACGATGCCCCGAAAGGTAGGGGGTGCATGGACGAAAATGCTATGTATTATATACGTGTATTCCAACAATTCCACTTTGGTTTGGTAATAAATTCGCCGCTAATCGAAATCACCTTTTTATGTCTTGAAAATGAAGCAAATTGATCTTCATTAATCACTCCATCGATCTAGGGGTGAACATTGGTGCACAGAAAAGGAGAACGGGGTCTACGGTGCCCCGAAAGGTCGGGGTGCATTGCCGAAAATATCGCGCGAGCTGTTATGGCGTGCTATATATTATGTACGTGTATTCCAACTATTCCACTTTGGTGGCCGGGGGCTGGTAATAAATTCCGCCGCTAATCGAAATCACCTTTTTATGTCTTGAAAATCAGCGAAATTGATCTTTATTAGTCATTCCATCGATTTAGGGGTGAACATTGGTGCACAGAAAAGGGGGACGGGGTCTACGATGCCCCGAAAGGTAGGGGGTGCATGGACGAAAATGCTATGTATTATATACGTGTATTCCAACAATTCCACTTTGGTTTGGTAATAAATTCGCCGCTAATCAAAATCACCTTTTTATGTCTTGAAAATGAAGCAAATTGATCTTCATTAATCACTCCATCGATCTAGGGGTGAACATTGGTGCACAGAAAAGGAGAACGGGGTCTACGGTGCCCCGAAAGGTCGGGGTGCATTGCCGAAAATATCGCGCGAGCTGTTATGGCGTGCTATATATTATGTACGTGTATTCCAACTATTCCACTTTGGTGGCCGGGGGCTGGTAATAAATTCGCCGCTAATCGAAATCACCTTTTTATGTCTTGAAAATCAGCGAAATTGATCTTTATTAGTCATTCCATCGATTTAGGGGTGAACATTGGTGCACAGAAAAGGGGGACGGGGTCTACGATGCCCCGAAAGGTAGGGGGTGCATGGACGAAAATGCTATGTATTATATACGTGTATTCCAACAATTCCACTTTGGTTTGGTAATAAATTCGCCGCTAATCGAAATCACCTTTTTATGTCTTGAAAATGAAGCAAATTGATCTTCATTAATCACTCCATCGATCTAGGGGTGAACATTGGTGCACAGAAAAGGAGAACGGGGTCTACGGTGCCCCGAAAGGTCGGGGTGCATTGCCGAAAATATCGCGCGAGCTGTTATGGCGTGCTATATATTATGTACGTGTATTCCAACTATTCCACTTTGGTGGCCGGGGGCTGGTAATAAATTCGCCGCTAATCGAAATCACCTTTTTATGTCTTGAAAATCAGCGAAATTGATCTTTATTAGTCATTCCATCGATTTAGGGGTGAACATTGGTGCACAGAAAAGGGGGACGGGGTCTACGATGCCCCGAAAGGTAGGGGGTGCATGGACGAAAATGCTATGTATTATATACGTGTATTCCAACAATTCCACTTTGGTTTGGTAATAAATTCGCCGCTAATCAAAATCACCTTTTTATGTCTTGAAAATGAAGCAAATTGATCTTCATTAATCACTCCATCGATCTAGGGGTGAACATTGGTGCACAGAAAAGGAGAACGGGGTCTACGGTGCCCCGAAAGGTCGGGGTGCATTGCCGAAAATATCGCGCGAGCTGTTATGGCGTGCTATATATTATGTACGTGTATTCCAACTATTCCACTTTGGTGGCCGGGGGCTGGTAATAAATTCGCCGCTAATCGAAATCACCTTTTTATGTCTTGAAAATCAGCGAAATTGATCTTTATTAGTCATTCCATCGATTTAGGGGTGAACATTGGTGCACAGAAAAGGGGGACGGGGTCTACGATGCCCCGAAAGGTAGGGGGTGCATGGACGAAAATGCTATGTATTATATACGTGTATTCCAACAATTCCACTTTGGTTTGGTAATAAATTCGCCGCTAATCGAAATCACCTTTTTATGTCTTGAAAATGAAGCAAATTGATCTTCATTAATCACTCCATCGATCTAGGGGTGAACATTGGTGCACAGAAAAGGAGAACGGGGTCTACGGTGCCCCGAAAGGTCGGGGTGCATTGCCGAAAATATCGCGCGAGCTGTTATGGCGTGCTATATATTATGTACGTGTATTCCAACTATTCCACTTTGGTGGCCGGGGGCTGGTAATAAATTCGCCGCTAATCGAAATCACCTTTTTATGTCTTGAAAATCAGCGAAATTGATCTTTATTAGTCATTCCATCGATTTAGGGGTGAACATTGGTGCACAGAAAAGGGGGACGGGGTCTACGATGCCCCGAAAGGTAGGGGGTGCATGGACGAAAATGCTATGTATTATATACGTGTATTCCAACAATTCCACTTTGGTTTGGTAATAAATTCGCCGCTAATCAAAATCACCTTTTTATGTCTTGAAAATGAAGCAAATTGATCTTCATTAATCACTCCATCGATCTAGGGGTGAACATTGGTGCACAGAAAAGGAGAACGGGGTCTACGGTGCCCCGAAAGGTCGGGGTGCATTGCCGAAAATATCGCGCGAGCTGTTATGGCGTGCTATATATTATGTACGTGTATTCCAACTATTCCACTTTGGTGGCCGGGGGCTGGTAATAAATTCGCCGCTAATCGAAATCACCTTTTTATGTCTTGAAAATCAGCGAAATTGATCTTTATTAGTCATTCCATCGATTTAGGGGTGAACATTGGTGCACAGAAAAGGGGGACGGGGTCTACGATGCCCCGAAAGGTAGGGGGTGCATGGACGAAAATGCTATGTATTATATACGTGTATTCCAACAA
>NW_026974316.1:27500-32500 GCF_037042905.1 Lytechinus pictus | reverse complement strand
CTATAACGTAGTACTACGTGTGTTTTTCACGAGAGTGCTCGATCGCTCGAGACCACTCCCTCATATATCCTGCGGGTGGTCTGACACCCCTCCCCCTAAAACGACGCTACAACACGCGTTTCAATAGGGATTTTCGACCCTCCAGATCGTGCGCCAGTTCCTTTTTCCATTCACGGCGCTGTACAAAATCCTAAACCGGAAGTTGGCCCAAAAATCCGTTTTTTCTCCCGACGAGGGTGTTTTCAGCGGCCGGAGGGACCTTCCCATCGCCCGTCTCCGGCGGAGGGCGTCCGAATCCCGCTGAAGGGCGAAAAGCAGCCGAATTTCCAAGAAACACCCCTTCCCTATATATGTCTCCGGAGACCAAACACCCCTCCCCCAAAACACCCCTTATAACACGCGAGTCAATACGAATTTTACCCCGAATCCAGGCTGACACCGGACGAGAAGGCGTCGCAGCAGCGGAAGCCCGGCCCGGCGGCGGGTGGCCCGGCCGGCCGTGGGCGAACCCGGACGCCGCGTCCGATGGTGCCCACCCCGGGGACCCTGCTTCCCTCGAAGACCCCGTCTCCGCTGGAAAAAATCCGGTCAGCGGGCCCCCCGGCTCCTTCCCCGCCGTGTCCAGCCGCCCGGTCGAGGAGGGTGCCGCTGCCGGCCCGACCCGCCCGTGGAAAATCGAAGCACGGGCCCTGGCCGCCCCGGCACCCGGCCCACCCCGGGCAAACCCCGGACGCCGCGTCCGATGGTGCCCATCCCGGGGACGCTGCATCCCCGGGTGACCCCGTCTCCGCTGGAAAAAATCCGCCCAGCGGGCCCCCTGCTCCTTCCCCGCCGAGCCCAGCCGCCCGGTCGAGGTGGGTGCCGCTGCCGGCCCGACCCGCCCGTGGAAAATCGAAGGCCGGGCCCTGGCCGCCCCGGCACCCGGCCCACCCCGGGCAAACCCCGGACGCCGCGTCCGATGGTACCCACCCCGGGGACCCTGCGTCCCCGCTTGACCCCCTGGCAGCAGGACGAAAGACCCCTCCCGATAAACACCGCTTACAACACGCAAGTCAATGCGAAATTCACACCGAGGGCGACACCGGACGACCCGACGGCGCAGCGGCGGAGGGCTCGGGCCGCCCTGGGCAAACCGAGGACGGCGAATCCGATGGTGCCCACCGCGGGGAGCCTGCGCCCTCGGACGACCCCGTTCTCGCGGGAAACAGTCCGGCGAGCGGACCCCCGGCCCCTTCCCCCGCTGTCGGCCGATCCGACGGTCAGAATCTCCTGCCGACTCCTGGCTGGGTGAGCGGGGTGTCGGCTCGGCATGCGGGGCGCTGTCGGCCCGCTGCGTCGAGATCTGCCGGTCGGAATCGTCTGCCGACGCCCGGGTGGGTGAGCGGGAGGGTCGGCTCGGCATGCGGGGCGCTGTCGGCCCGCTGCGTCGAGATCTGCCCGTCACAATCTCCCGCCATCTCCTGCGTGGGTGAGCGGGAGGGTCGGCCCGGCATGCGGGGCGCTCTCGGCCCGCTGCGTCGAGTTCTGCCGGTCGGAATCTCCGGTGAGCAGCCAGAAGTGTTCACATACATTACAAAAAGGTACTGTGCTGCCTCCAAAGAGGTTTAAAATGCATGTGTGTTGTTTGCATTTCATCGCAGTTTGAAAATTTCCTTCCCATGATAATAGCATGAAGTATTAGCATGTTGAATCCCAAAAGAATTGAATTAGAGGTGTGTAATCAAAGTTTCATTGAAGGCAGTTCAGT
Organism: Lytechinus pictus; assembly: GCF_037042905.1. Taxonomy (NCBI): domain Eukaryota; kingdom Metazoa; phylum Echinodermata; class Echinoidea; order Temnopleuroida; family Toxopneustidae; genus Lytechinus; species Lytechinus pictus. The sequence goes on along the minus strand of NW_026974316.1, from coordinate 30,753 downwards.
ATTTCAAAAAAAATCATTTCAGAATCAAGCATGAAGTAATGACACACTTTCCGAAAAACTACTGTATTGTGTCCAAAAAGATTTTAATCACACGTTGCAATCAATGGTACCTTTTTTAACAAAAAAAAAAAATAGTTACTGTATTACCACCAAAGAAAAATGTTCTAAGATGTGTCCACCCATCGCGTACAATTACAAATTTCATTCAAATAATCTGCATGTAGTATAATTCACATATCAGCTCCAAAAATCACTGCATTCCCCCTGTATTGTCTTATCAGCATTTCAGTATAGTGTAACAATTTCATTCGAACAGGAAGGGCATGACGTATTACCACATAAAATCCTGGCTGGCCTGGCCATCCTGTCGAAATAAAAATGAAATTATAAATTTAACAAAAAAAAGCCCCCGGCAGACAGAGTCCAATTCCATGGATCTGCCTCCGGGGGCCTGTCGGCATGCTGTTCGGATGTCTCCCGCTCTCAGGCCTCGGACAACTCTTGATTGCAAGAGCGACGCCCTGGCCTCGACGCACGGAGGACTGGCGGCCTGGACATCCTGTCGAAATAAGAATAAAGATAAAGTTTTTATTTCAGAAAAAAAGAAAAGCCCCCGGCAGACACAGCCCAATTCCATGGACCTGCCTCCGGGGCCCTGGCCGACTGGTGTTGGGCTGTGTCCCGCTCACGAGCCCCTGCCGAACCTCGGAGATCAAGAGCGGGTGCCTGGCCTCGACCTACGGGGCCCTGTTGGACTGGTGTTGGGCTGGCTGTCGCTCAGGAGCCCCTGCCCACCTCGGAGAGGAAGAGCAGGTGCCTAACCTCGACGTACGGGGGGCTAGTGGACTGGAGGTGAGCTGTGTCCGGCTCAAGAGCCGCTGCCCACCTCGGAGTTGAAGAGCGGGTGCCTAACCTCGAAGTACGGGGCCCTGTCGGACTGGAGGTGGGCTGGCTGTCGCTCAGGAGCCCCTGCCCACCTCGGAGAGGAAGAGCGGGTGCCTAACCTCGACGTACGGGGGGCTAGTGGACTGGAGGTGAGCTGTGTCCGGCTCAAGAGCCGCTGCCCACCTCGGAGTTGAAGAGCGGGTGCCTAACCTCGAAGTACGGGGCCCTGTCGGACTGGAGGTGGGCTGGCTGTCGCTCAGGAGCCCCTGAAAACGTCGGAGTGGAAGGGCGAGTGCCTGGCCTCGACGTACGGGGGGCTGGCCGACTGGAGGTGGGCTGGCTGTCGCTCAAGAGACCCTGACCACCTCGGAGTTGAAGAGCGGGTGCCTAACCTCGAAGTACGGGGCCCTGCCGGACTGGAGGTGGGCTGGCCTTCGCCCAGGAGCCCCTGCCCACCTCGGAGAGGAAGAGCGGGTGCCTAACCTCCAAGTACGGGGGGGCTGCCGGACTGCTGTTGGCCTGGCTGTCGCTCAGGAGCCGCTGCCGAACTCGGAGTGGAAGAGCGAGTGCCTGGCCTCGACGTACGGGGCCCTGGCCGTCTGGAGTTGGCCAGGGTGTCGATGCCGAGTCGGAGAGGTAGAGCGAGTGCCTGGCCTCGACCTACTGGGGCCTGGCCGTCGCTCAACAGCCCCTGCCGACGTCGGAGAAGTAGTGCGAGTGACTGGCTTCGACGTACGGGGGGCTAGCGGACTGGAGGTGGGCTGGCTGTCGCCCAGGAGCCCCTGCCCACCTCGGAGAGGAAGAGCGGGTGCCCAACCTCGACGTACGGGGGGCTAGTGGACTGGTGTTGGGCTGGGTGTCGCTCACGAGCCCCTGAAAACGCCGGAGTGGAAGGGCTAGTGCCTAACCTCGACGTACGGGGCCCTGGCCGACTGGAGGGGGGCTGGCTGTCGCTCAAGAGCCGCTGCCGACGTCGGAGAAGTAGTTCGAGTGACTGGCTTCGACGTACGGGGGGGCTAGTGGACTGGAGTTGGGCTGGCTGTCGCCCAGGAGCCCCTGCCCACCTCGGAGAGGAAGAGCGGGTGCCCAACCTCGACGTACGGGGGGCTAGTGGACTGGTGTTGGGCTGGCTGTCGCCCAGGAGCCCCTGCCCACCTCGGAGAGGAAGAGCGGGTGCCCAACCTCGACGTACGGGGGGCTAGTGGACTGGTGTTGGGCTGGGTGTCGCTCACGAGCCCCTGAAAACGCCGGAGTGGAAGGGCTAGTGCCTAACCTCGACGTACGGGGCCCTGGCCGACTGGAGGTGGGCTGGCTGTCGCTCAAGAGCCGCTGCCGACGTCGGAGAAGTAGTTCGAGTGACTGGCTTCGACGTACGGGGGGCTAGTGGACTGGAGGTGAGCTGGCTGTCGCTCAGGAGCCCCTGCCGACGTCGGAGAAGTAGTTCGAGTGACTGGCTTCGACGTACGGGGGGGCTAGCGGACTGGTGTTGGGCTGGCTGTCGCTCAGGAGCCCCTGCCCACCTCGGAGAGGAAGAGCGGGTGCCCAACCTCGACGTACGGGGGGCTAGTGGACTGGTGTTGGGCTGGCTGTCGCTCAGGAGCCCCTGAAAACGTCGGAGAAGTAGTGCGAGTGCCTGGCTTCGACGTACGGGGGGGCTAGTGGACTGGAGGTGGGCTGGCTGTCGCTCAAGAGCCGCTGCCGACGTCGGAGAAGTAGTTCGAGTGACTGGCTTCGACGTACGCGGGGCTAGTGGACAGGAGGTGAGCTGGCTGTCGCCCAGGAGCCCCTGCCGACGTCGGAGAAGTAGTGCGAGTGCCTGGCTTCGACGTACGGGGGGGCTAGTGGACTGGAGGTGAGCTGGCTGTCGCTCAGGAGTCCCTGCCGACGTCGGAGAAGTAGGGCGAGTGCCTGGCTTCGACGTACGGGGGGCTAGTGGACTGGAGGTGAGCTGGCTGTCGCCCAGGAGCCCCTGCCCACCTCGGAGAGGAAGAGCGGGTGCCCAACCTCGACGAACGGGGGGCTAGTGGACTGGTGTTGGGCTGGGTGTCGCTCAACAGCCCCTGCCCACCTCGGAGAGGAAGAGCGGGTGCCTAACCTCGACGTACGGGGGGCTAGTGGACTGGTGTTGGGCTGGCTGTCGCTCAGGAGCCCCTGCCGACGTCGGAGAAGTAGTGCGAGTGACTGGCTTCGACGTACGGGGGGCTAGCGGACTGGAGGTGGGCTGTGTCCCGCTCAAGAGCCCCTGCCGACGTCGGAGAGGAAGAGCGGGTGCCTGGGCTCGACCTACGGGGGGCTAGTGGACTGGAGGTGAGCTGGCTGTCGCTCAAAAGCCCCTGGAAACGTCGGAGAGGAAGAGCGGCTGCCCGGT
>NW_026974316.1:12500-17500 GCF_037042905.1 Lytechinus pictus | reverse complement strand
CACCCGGCCCACCCCGGGCAAACCCCGGACGCCGCGTCCGATGGTGCCCATCCCGGGGACGCTGCATCCCCGGGTGACCCCGTCTCCGCTGGAAAAAATCCGCCCAGCGGGCCCCCTGCTCCTTCCCCGCCGAGCCCAGCCGCCCGGTCGAGGTGGGTGCCGCTGCCGGCCCGACCCGCCCCGTGGAAAATCGAAGGCCGGGCCCTGGCCGCCCCGGCACCCGGCCCACCCCGGGCAAACCCCGGACGCCGCGTCCGATGGTACCCACCCGGGGGACCCTGCGTCCCCCCTTGACCCTGGCAGCAGGACGAAAGACCCCTCCCGATAAACACCGCTTACAACACGCAAGTCAATGCGAAATTCACACCGAGGGCGACACCGGACGACCCGACGGCGCAGCGGCGGAGGGCTCGGGGCCGCCCTGGGCAAACCGAGGACGGCGAATCCGATGGTGCCCACCGCGGGGAGCCTGCGCCCTCGGGACGACCCCGTTCTCGCGGGAACAGTCCGGCGAGCGGACCCCCGGGCCCCTTCCCCGCTGTCGGCCGATCCGACGGTCAGAATCTCCTGCCGACTCCTGGCTGGGTGAGCGGGGGTGTCGGCTCGGCATGCGGGGCGCTGTCGGCCGCTGCGTCGAGATCTGCCGGTCGGAATCGTCTGCCGACGCCCGGGTGGGTGAGCGGGAGGGTCGGCTCGGCATGCGGGGCGCTGTCGGCCCGCTGCGTCGAGATCTGCCGTCACAATCTCCCGCCATCTCCTGCGTGGGTGAGCGGGAGGGTCGGCCCGGCATGCGGGGCGCTCTCGGCCCGCTGCGTCGAGTTCTGCCGGTCGGAATCTCCGGTGAGCAGCCAGAAGTGTTCACATACATTACAAAAAGGTACTGTGCTGCCTCCAAAGAGGTTTAAAATGCATGTGTGTTGTTTGCATTTCATCGCAGTTTGAAAATTTCCTTCCCATGATAATAGCATGAAGTATTAGCATGTTGAATCCAAAAGAATTGAATTAGAGGTGTGTAATCAAAGTTTCATTGAAGGCAGTTCAGTATTTCAAAAAAAATCATTTCAGAATCAAGCATGAAGTAATGACACACTTTCCGAAAAACTACTGTATTGTGTCCAAAAAGATTTTAATCACACGTTGCAATCAATGTACCTTTTTTTAACAAAAAAAAAAAATAGTTACTGTATTAACCACCAAAGAAAAATGTTCTAAGATGTGTCCACCCATCGCGTACAATTACAAATTTCATACAAATAATCTGCATGTAGTATAATTCACATATCAGCTCCAAAAATCACTGCATTCCCCCTGTATTGTCTTATCAGCATTTCAGTATAGTGTAACAATTTCATTCGAACAGGAAGGGCATGACGTATTACCACATAAAATCCTGGCTGGCCTGGCCATCCTGTCGAAATAAAAATGAAATTAAATTTAACAAAAAAAAGCCCCCGGCAGACAGAGTCCAATTCCATGGATCTGCCTCCGGGGGCCTGTCGGCATGCTGTTCGGATGTCTCCCGCTCTCAGGCCTCGGACAACTCTTGATTGCACGTGCGACGCCCTGGCCTCGACGCACGGAGGACTGGCGGCCTGGACATCCTGTCGAAATAAGAATAAAGATAAAGTTTTTATTTCAGAAAAAAAGAAAAGCCCCGGCTGACACAGCCCAATTCCATGGACCTGCCTCCGGGGCCCTGGCCGACTGGTGTTGGGCTGTGTCCCGCTCACGAGCCCCTGCCGAACCTCGGAGATCAAGAGCGGGTGCCTGGCCTCGACCTACGGGGCCTGTTGGACTGGTGTTGGGCTGGCTGCGCTCAGAGCCCCCTGCCCACCTCGGAGAGGAAGAGGCAGGTGCCTTACCTCGACGTACGGGGGGCTAGTGGACTGGAGGTGAGCTGTGTCCGGCTCAAGAGCCGCTGCCCACCTCGGAGTTGAAGAGCGGGTGCCTAACCTCGAAGTACGGGGCCCCTGTCGGACTGGAGGTGGGCTGGCTGTCGCTCAGGACCCCTGCCACCTCGGAGAGGAAGAGGCGGGTGCCTAACCTCGACGTACGGGGGGCTAGTGACTGGAGGTGAGCTGTGTCCGGCTCAAGAGCCGCTGCCACCTCGGAGTTGAAGAGCGGGTGCCTAACCTCGAAGTACGGGGCCCTGTCGGACTGGAGGTGGGCTGGCTGTCGCTCAGGAGCCCCTGAAAACGTCGGAGTGGAAGGGCGAGTGCCTGGCCTCGACGTACGGGGGGCTGGCCGACTGGAGGTGGGCTGGCTGTCGCTCAAGAGACCCTGACCACCTCGGAGTTGAAGAGCGGGTGCCTAACCTCGAAGTACGGGCCCTGCCGGACTGGAGGTGGGCCTGGCCTTCGCCCAGGAGCCCCTGCCCACCTCGGAGAGGAAGAGCGGGTGCCTAACCTCCAAGTACGGGGGGCTGCGGACTGCTGTTGGCCTGGCTGTCGCTCAGGAGCCGCTGCCGAACTCGGAGTGGAAGAGCGAGTGCCTGGCCTCGACGTACGGGGCCCTGGCCGTCTGGAGTTGGCCAGGGTGTCGATGCCGAGTCGGAGAGGTAGAGCGAGTGCCTGGCCTCGACCTACTGGGGCCTGGCCGGTCGCTCAACAGCCCCTGCCGACGTCGGAGAAGTAGTGCGAGTGACTGGCTTCGACGTACGGGGGGCTAGCGGACTGGGAGTGGGCTGGCTGTCGCCCAGGAGCCCCTGCCCACCTCGGAGAGAAGAGCGGGTGCCCAACCTCGACGTACGGGGGGCTAGTGGGACTGGTGTTGGGCTGGGTGTCGCTCACGAGCCCCTGAAAACGCCGGAGTGGGAAGGGCTAGTGCCTAACCTCGACGTACGGGGCCCTGGCCGACTGGAGGGGGGCTGGCCTGTCGCTCAAGAGCCGCTGCCGACGTCGGAGAAGTAGTTCGAGTGACTGGCTTCGACGTACGGGGGGCTAGTGGACTGGAGTTGGGCTGGCTGTCGCCCAGGAGCCCCTGCCCACCTCGGAGAGGAAGAGCAAGCGGGTGCCCAACCTCGACGTACGGGGGGCTAGTGGACTGGTGTTGGGCTGGCTGTCGCCCAGGAGCCCCTGCCCACCTCGGAGAGGAAGAGCGGGTGCCCAACCTCGACGTACGGGGGGCTAGTGGACTGGTGTTGGGCTGGGTGTCGCTCACGAGCCCTGAAAACGCCGGAGTGGAAGGGCTAGTGCCTAACCTCGACGTACGGGGCCCTGGCCGACTGGAGGTGGGCTGGCTGTCGCTCAAGAGCCGCTGCCGACGTCGGAGAAGTAGTTCGAGTGACTGGCTTCGACGTACGGGGGGCTAGTGGACTGGAGGTGAGCTGGCTGTCGCTCAGGAGCCCCTGCCGACGTCGGAGAAGTAGTTCGAGTGACTGGCTTCGACGTACGGGGGGGCTAGCGGACTGGTGTTGGGCTGGCTGTCGCTCAGGAGCCCCTGCCCACCTCGGAGAGGAAGAGCGGGTGCCCAACCTCGACGTACGGGGGGCTAGTGGACTGGTGTTGGGCTGGCTGTCGCTCAGGAGCCCCTGAAAACGTCGGAGAAGTAGTGCGAGTGCCTGGCTTCGACGTACGGGGGGGCTAGTGGACTGGAGGTGGGCTGGCTGTCGCTCAAGAGCCGCTGCCGACGTCGGAGAAGTAGTTCGAGTGACTGGCTTCGACGTACGCGGGGCTAGTGGACAGGAGGTGAGCTGGCTGTCGCCCAGGAGCCCCTGCCGACGTCGGAGAAGTAGTGCGAGTGCCTGGCTTCGACGTACGGGGGGGCTAGTGGACTGGAGGTGAGCTGGCTGTCGCTCAGGAGTCCCTGCCGACGTCGGAGAAGTAGGGCGAGTGCCTGGCTTCGACGTACGGGGGGCTAGTGGACTGGAGGTGAGCTGGCTGTCGCCCAGGAGCCCCTGCCCACCTCGGAGAGGAAGAGCGGGTGCCCAACCTCGACGAACGGGGGGCTAGTGGACTGGTGTTGGGCTGGGTGTCGCTCAACAGCCCCTGCCCACCTCGGAGAGGAAGAGCGGGTGCCTAACCTCGACGTACGGGGGGCTAGTGGACTGGTGTTGGGCTGGCTGTCGCTCAGGAGCCCCTGCCGACGTCGGAGAAGTAGTGCGAGTGACTGGCTTCGACGTACGGGGGGCTAGCGGACTGGAGGTGGGCTGTGTCCCGCTCAAGAGCCCCTGCCGACGTCGGAGAGGAAGAGCGGGTGCCTGGGCTCGACCTACGGGGGGCTAGTGGACTGGAGGTGAGCTGGCTGTCGCTCAAAAGCCCCTGGAAACGTCGGAGAGGAAGAGCGGCTGCCCGGTCTGGAGGTACGGGACCCTGGCCCACTGCTGTTGGGCTGTGACCCGCTCAACAGCCCCTGCCCGCCTCGGAGTGTAATGGCGGCTGCCTGCCCTCGAGGTACGGTGCCCTGGCCGTCTGGAGTTGGCCAGGGTGTCGATGCCGAGTCGGAGAGGTAGAGCGAGTGCCTGGCCTCGACCTACGGGGGCCTGGCCGACCGCTGTTGGGCTGGCCGTCGCTCAACAGCCCCTGCCGACATCTGAAGTGAAGAGCGTGTGCCTGGTCTCGACCTACGGGGGGCTGGCCCTCTGGTGTTTGGCTGGCTGTCGCTCAAATGCCCCTGAAAAGGTCAAGGAGGTAAAGCGGGTGCCTGGCCTCTACCTACGCCTGGCTGTCGGACTGGAGGTGGACAGGCTGCCGCTCAGGAGCCCCTGCCCACCTCGGAGGGGGTGAGCGAGTGGCTGGCCTCGACATACGGGGCCCTGGCCCTCTGCTGTTGGGCTGTGTCTCCCTCAACAGCCCCTGCCCACCTCGGAGAGGAAGAGCGGGTGCCTAACCTCGACGTACGGGGGGCTAGTGGACTGGTGTTGGGCTGGCTGTCGCTCAGGAGCCGCTGCCAACCTCGGACTGGAAGAGCGAGTGCCTGGCCTCGACCTACGGGGCCCTGGCCGACTGGTGTTGGGCTGGCTGTCGCTCAGGAGCCGCTGCCAACGTCGGAGAAGTAGTTCG
>NW_026974316.1:0-2500 GCF_037042905.1 Lytechinus pictus | reverse complement strand
CCCGCTGCGTCGAGATCTGCCCGTCACAATCTCCCGCCATCTCCTGCGTGGGTGAGCGGGAGGGTCGGCCCGGCATGCGGGGCGCTCTCGGCCCGCTGCGTCGAGTTCTGCCGGTCGGAATCTCCGGTGAGCAGCCAGAAGTGTTCACATACATTACAAAAAGGTACTGTGCTGCCTCCAAAGAGGTTTAAAATGCATGTGTGTTGTTTGCATTTCATCGCAGTTTGAAAATTTCCTTCCCATGATAATAGCATGAAGTATTAGCATGTTGAATCCCAAAAGAATTGAATTAGAGGTGTGTAATCAAAGTTTCATTGAAGGCAGTTCAGTATTTCAAAAAAAATCATTTCAGAATCAAGCATGAAGTAATGACACACTTTCCGAAAAACTACTGTATTGTGTCCAAAAAAGATTTTAATCACACGTTGCAATCAATGGTACCTTTTTTAACAAAAAAAAAAAATAGTTACTGTATTACCACCAAAGAAAAATGTTCTAAGATGTGTCCACCCATCGCGTACAATTACAAATTTCATTCAAATAATCTGCATGTAGTATAATTCACATATCAGCTCCAAAAATCACTGCATTCCCCCTGTATTGTCTTATCAGCATTTCAGTATAGTGTAACAATTTCATTCGAACAGGAAGGGCATGACGTATTACCACATAAAATCCTGGCTGGCCTGGCCATCCTGTCGAAATAAAAATGAAATTATAAATTTAACAAAAAAAAGCCCCCGGCAGACAGAGTCCAATTCCATGGATCTGCCTCCGGGGGCCTGTCGGCATGCTGTTCGGATGTCTCCCGCTCTCAGGCCTCGGACAACTCTTGATTGCAAGAGCGACGCCCTGGCCTCGACGCACGGAGGACTGGCGGCCTGGACATCCTGTCGAAATAAGAATAAAGATAAAGTTTTTATTTCAGAAAAAAAGAAAAGCCCCCGGCAGACACAGCCCAATTCCATGGACCTGCCTCCGGGGCCCTGGCCGACTGGTGTTGGGCTGTGTCCCGCTCACGAGCCCCTGCCGAACCTCGGAGATCAAGAGCGGGTGCCTGGCCTCGACCTACGGGGCCCTGTTGGACTGGTGTTGGGCTGGCTGTCGCTCAGGAGCCCCTGCCCACCTCGGAGAGGAAGAGCAGGTGCCTAACCTCGACGTACGGGGGGCTAGTGGACTGGAGGTGAGCTGTGTCCGGCTCAAGAGCCGCTGCCCACCTCGGAGTTGAAGAGCGGGTGCCTAACCTCGAAGTACGGGGCCCTGTCGGACTGGAGGTGGGCTGGCTGTCGCTCAGGAGCCCCTGCCCACCTCGGAGAGGAAGAGCGGGTGCCTAACCTCGACGTACGGGGGGCTAGTGGACTGGAGGTGAGCTGTGTCCGGCTCAAGAGCCGCTGCCCACCTCGGAGTTGAAGAGCGGGTGCCTAACCTCGAAGTACGGGGCCCTGTCGGACTGGAGGTGGGCTGGCTGTCGCTCAGGAGCCCCTGAAAACGTCGGAGTGGAAGGGCGAGTGCCTGGCCTCGACGTACGGGGGGCTGGCCGACTGGAGGTGGGCTGGCTGTCGCTCAAGAGACCCTGACCACCTCGGAGTTGAAGAGCGGGTGCCTAACCTCGAAGTACGGGGCCCTGCCGGACTGGAGGTGGGCTGGCCTTCGCCCAGGAGCCCCTGCCCACCTCGGAGAGGAAGAGCGGGTGCCTAACCTCCAAGTACGGGGGGCTGCCGGACTGCTGTTGGCCTGGCTGTCGCTCAGGAGCCGCTGCCGAACTCGGAGTGGAAGAGCGAGTGCCTGGCCTCGACGTACGGGGCCCTGGCCGTCTGGAGTTGGCCAGGGTGTCGATGCCGAGTCGGAGAGGTAGAGCGAGTGCCTGGCCTCGACCTACTGGGGCCTGGCCGTCGCTCAACAGCCCCTGCCGACGTCGGAGAAGTAGTGCGAGTGACTGGCTTCGACGTACGGGGGGCTAGCGGACTGGAGGTGGGCTGGCTGTCGCCCAGGAGCCCCTGCCCACCTCGGAGAGGAAGAGCGGGTGCCCAACCTCGACGTACGGGGGGCTAGTGGACTGGTGTTGGGCTGGGTGTCGCTCACGAGCCCCTGAAAACGCCGGAGTGGAAGGGCTAGTGCCTAACCTCGACGTACGGGGCCCTGGCCGACTGGAGGGGGGCTGGCTGTCGCTCAAGAGCCGCTGCCGACGTCGGAGAAGTAGTTCGAGTGACTGGCTTCGACGTACGGGGGGGCTAGTGGACTGGAGTTGGGCTGGCTGTCGCCCAGGAGCCCCTGCCCACCTCGGAGAGGAAGAGCGGGTGCCCAACCTCGACGTACGGGGGGCTAGTGGACTGGTGTTGGGCTGGCTGTCGCCCAGGAGCCCCTGCCCACCTCGGAGAGGAAGAGCGGGTGCCCAACCTCGACGTACGGGGGGCTAGTGGACTGGTGTTGGGCTGGGTGTCGCTCACGAGCCCCTGAAAACGCCGGAGTGGAAGGGCTAGTGCCTAACCTCGACGTACGA
>NW_026974315.1:0-41473 GCF_037042905.1 Lytechinus pictus | reverse complement strand
TCAAGGCGGCCAGGGAAGAGTGCTCCAGCCACCGGAGGCGTTAAAAAACCACATAGGTACAGGCCTGGAACTGTCGCCCTGAGAGAGATCCGCCGCTACCAGAAAAGCACCGAGCTTCTGATCCGAAAACTCCCATTCCAGCGGCTAGTGAGGGAGATTGCCCAGGACTTCAAAACAGAGCTCCGCTTCCAGAGTTCCGCCGTGATGGCCCTTCAAGAAGCTAGCGAGGCCTATCTGGTCGGGCTATTTGAAGATACCAACCTGTGCGCCATCCATGCCAAGAGAGTTACCATCATGCCGAAAGATATCCAGCTGGCCCGTCGAATCCGCGGAGAACGCGCCTAGAGCGCCAATGCACTACAGCCTGTATGGCATTCCAAAACGGCTCTTTTCAGAGCCACCATAACATCACGAAAGAATCACTGCTATAATATATATTAATACGATATGTAATATATAAATAATAAATAGAAATACAGAATCCTTTTGATAATTGATATATACAATAGAAACAATGCACATTTTACATAATACTGGGCCGTGATATAAGGTCGGGATTTTTAATTACATATAGAAAGTTCATTAGAGGGAGCGGGAGAAAGGGGGGGGGGTAATTACCTGTATTTGATGAAGAGTGAGTGCGTATGTCACATGCCACTGTCCATATATTGCCGTGCCTTGCACCATGACACCCTCTTCCCCTCTGTTCCTATTGAAATTAGAGGAAAAAAATAAACCATTGATAAAATCACAGGAACAGTCCATACGTAGTTTTAATCATTTTTTTTCAAATAAAAGAAATGGGGAATCGCCAGGTTTTCCTTTCTGTTATTTGAATGTAGGATTTATATAGGTTAGTCGGTATACTTTTCCTAATAAATATATTATATGGAGTACATAATCATTTCTTTTTTCAAGTGGGTTTCTTTGTAATTTTTTTAAAATAAGAATTCACTTGTCATTCTGTTATTAGAATATAAAATACATGTATTCGCTAATTCTATCGTATTTTACTCAGATCCTATGCAGCAATATTGCAACATAGTCACGAGCTTCTAAATTGAGTTGCGTGCTCGATTATTTCATATCAAATGTTGGTGTGCACGTCATCATTTTTTTCAAGAAAATGAAATAAGTGGTGCACGTGGAGGAGGAGGTTTAAATTGGGTTCCTCAGTCGATTAGTGGTGCACGTGAGGGAGTATGGTTAGCTAAAGTACAAAATGAGAATGAATGCGTCGCATGATGGCAGCATTCACGATATTCATTTTTTTTAGGCGCCCGGACCACGGACAGCGGTCAGCGTACCGCTGATTGGTTGATAGTCACAATAGCCCGGCGGTCAACGCGAACGCCACATCGCGTATAAAAAGGCAGAAAAAAAGCAGTGAGTAGTCATTACACAAATGCACATTGCTCCGGTCTAATCTTCAATTCGCTGTCGTCTCATCTCATTAATAAAACATCATGTCTGGAAGAGGAAAGAGTGGAAAGGCACGAACCAAGGCAAAGACTCGCTCATCCCGTGCTGGTCTTCAGTTCCCAGTGGGACGTGTTCACCGATTTCTTCGCAAGGGCAGTTATGCACAGAGGGTAGGCGCTGGAGCACCCGTCTACATGGCTGCAGTACTGGAGTACCTGACTGCCGAAATCTTGGAACTCGCCGGCAATGCTGCTCGTGACAACAAGAAGTCAAGGATCATCCCTCGTCACCTTCAGCTCGCCGTACGCAACGACGAGGAACTGAACAAACTATTGGGTGGTGTGACAATCGCCCAAGGTGGTGTACTGCCAAACATCCAAGCCGTGTTGCTTCCAAAGAAGACTGCAAAATCAAGCTAGCTTGCTTCTACAAAACCAAACCAAACAACGGCCCTTTTAAGGGCCACTAATTATTCACGAAAGAATCTTGTTGTTTTTTATGTAAAATAAAGTTCCCCGATATCAAAATGTCCACATGGTCGAACACCCCCCCCCCCTCTCTCTCTCTCCCTCTCTCTCTATCTATCCCTCTGTCTCTTACTGGCTCTATACAAATAATAAGGTAAATAACGCAAAAATGGTTAACGAGACCTCAGTGAGGCTCAAGAAGTAAACGTAAAAAATGAAATGAAATGAAACGATTCTTACAAATCTGGCAATATGAAATTTGAAAAAAATGGGAGGGGTGTGGTCGAAGATGAAATAGTAGAAGTAGTAGAAGCAGTAGTAGTATACCAAAGTCAAGAAGTAACAAAAAAAAGTTTTGGAATGGCAAAACTTGTACCATTATTCAGATTACAATATATTATGTCGCAGATTGTTGTTGTCGTCGAGCGCCCCCTTGTGGCGAAATTTCCTTGTCTCGGTGTTCTGCATGGCGTTATATTGAGAAGCTGTAGTTACTATGCTATACAATACTGGATAAAGATTTTTAATGTATTCATATACGTGTGTTTTAAAGTGGGTACGACGAAAAATATAGAAATAAATAGCGTTTAGAAATTCGAGTTTGTCTTCGAATAGGGAAATGACAGAAGCGGCAATGATGATGATGACGATGATGATAACAATGATAATAATAAATAATAATAATGATGATGATAATAACAATAAGAAGAAGAAGAAAAGAAGAAGACGAAGAAAAAGAAGAAGAAGACGAAGAAAAAGAAGAAGAAAAAGAATAAGAAAAGAAGAAGAAGGAGAAGAAGAAGAAAAAAAAAGAAGAAGACTCTTTTTTGAGTGAAGCTAGTGAAGCGGGCGACACAGTGGTGGTGGTGCTGGCAACCTGGGGAGGTTTCCTACCACGTACGCAACCATGACGTATAATGATGATTTCTCGGGGAAGGGGACACTTGTTTTGTTTACACCGCAACTGTAAATACGTATACCAAGATGGCTGAGAAGGATACCAAGAAGGCTCCTAAGAAGAAACCAGCGACCCATCCGCCTGCTGCTGAGATGGTTATGACAGCAATCAGCGAATTGAAGGAGCGGAATGGATCTTCGCTCCAGGCAATCAAGAAGTACATCGAGCAGAACTTCGATGTCCAGATGGACCGACAGCTCATATTCATCAAGAAGGCTCTAAAGGCTGGTGTGGAGAAGGGCAAACTTACGCAGACGAAGGGTAAAGGTGCTTCGGGGTCATTCAAGTTGAATGTGCAAGCAGCCAAGGCACAAGCAGCGGAGAAGGCCAAGAAGGAGAAAGAGAGAGCCAAACAGCAAGCACAGCGGGAGAAGGAAAAGGCGAAATCTGCAGCCCAGAAGGAGAAGAAGCAGAAGGCAGCCGCCGCTAAGAAGGCAAAGGCAGCACCAAAGAAAGTGAAGAAGCCTGCAAAGAAGACTAAGACCACTGAGAAGAAAGAAAAGAAAAAGACACCAAAGAAGAAAGTCCCTGCCAAGAAGTCGACACCCAAGAAGGCAGTAACCAAGAAGCCAAAGGCTTCGAACCCCAAGAAACCCGCAGCAAAGAAAGTAGCGGCAAAGAAATCCAAGTGATTTCTGCATAGCCACTTTCCAGTGCCAACAAAACGGCTCTTTTCAGAGCCACCAAATTTCCAAGAAAGAATACCTGTCTGTATGAAAAAAAATAATATAAAGAAATATTCTTATAGCATTGTCCATATTGTGGCAATCCTATGGTATAAACCTTAAAAAATGATGAAATGTGAGGATTGTGTATTCATTCAAATTATAAAGTAGCCACGGAATTATGAAATGTAACATTATAAGAAGAATGAAAAAGAAGGGGGTGTTTAAATGGTGGGCGGGATGTGAATGACATATAAAGGTATGAAAATGTATATGTACTAACTATCTATAAAAATTACATAATAGGAAACAATATATATATATATATATATATATGAATAAAATCGAAGAGACAGAATCAAAGGTCAAAATGAAGAAAACGAAATATATGCAAGTGCAAAGAATATGAGGGGGTCGGTATTACTGGAGGATTTAAAATGCATACATTTGAAATATTGCCTTATATTCGAGTACTATGTACAATGTCTTCCGAAAATTATGCGATTTTTTCCCCCCGAAGGATCATTATTCCGTGCGTTTTCAGGGCGGGGACTCTTTTCAGAAATTATATCGGCGTCGGCACAAGGGGGCGCTCTGAATTCGCCGGCGGGTCGGCGCGGTGACGAATTTCGTCACCCACGTCCGCAATCCGACCACAATTGCCGCTGCTCTCGCTTTTTAACTCATTCGCTCAGCGTAACATCCAGTCTTCAGTATCGTACACAACTAGCTCTCATTCATCAAGATGTCAGGTCGCGGAAAAGGAGGAAAGGGTCTCGGAAAGGGTGGTGCCAAGCGTCATCGCAAGGTTCTCCGAGACAACATCCAAGGTATCACGAAGCCTGCTATCCGCCGTCTAGCAAGAAGAGGTGGAGTCAAGAGGATCTCTGGTCTCATCTACGAAGAGACACGCGGTGTACTGAAAGTCTTCTTGGAGAATGTCATCCGTGATGCCGTCACCTACTGTGAGCATGCCAAGCGCAAGACTGTCACAGCCATGGACGTGGTCTATGCACTAAAGAGGCAGGGCCGTACTCTGTACGGTTTCGGCGGCTAATCTAACCATATGGTTATGACTACAAATAACGGCTCTTTTCAGAGCCACCACATGAGCAAGAAAGAATGCTGTTGATTTTAATTAATGACTAGATAATGATATAAATTAATCCCGAGATTAAATGAATTTTATCTTTGCGTATATTGCAATGTAGGTCAAGAATGATTAGGGGATAATTTCAGATATTTATATGAATAATTTCAGATATTCATATACATGGTAATATATAAAAATATAAAATATCATGTACCAGTGAATACTAAATAACTTACAAACAGCACTATCATCATATTGCCTTAAACCGAGTGCGATTCACACGTAGCTAGCCAAAGAGGTGCGGGTCAGATTCAGAGTTGTGGTACGGTTTCGTTTTTTTTTAATAGCAATTATATAGGAATATTTACAACATTTGAACGAAAAGAAGAGTTCCATTACATAGCAACAAGATGCAAAAATGTTGTTTTTTGTCATGACCAATGACGAACAAAAATATATTATTCATAGATCGCTGCAATATAACCTTGGTGAACTGTATACTTCGTAATGATCATAAGCAAGAAATATAAACAACACGGCAGCGATAAAAAATGTATGCATCATATGCGTTATAATGTAATTAAACGACTATGATATAAACGATAACTAGTGTAAAGTCTCGATTTCTTTCAAGTAATCGAACGGCCGTGGATATACTTGGGATAGGGCGAGGTAGGTAGAGAAAAGAGATTGGGTGACAGACGGAGAGAGAGTGAACATTTTTTTTACAGGAAAAATGTTAGCCTTCGCCCCTGGTTATCTATCCAGGTCGCTGTTAAGTCAGATTTTGCCAACTAAAAAAAAAACGGCGTAAACTTCTTATTCTAGTTTAAGAAAATCCAGATCATTAGGCGTGGTTTTTTCGATTTAATTAAAATCAGGTACTTTTCAACGAGAGTTTGTGCCGTTAATTAGGAATAAGGAATATTTATCTTTATAGAGGAACATTTACAATAAAGATGAATTTGTATTTTGACAGGTTCGCAGGGAGGCATTTTTTGGTATGTCTTGATGAAGTAAATTGATAAGTAAAAATGGAAAAAAATATCACCATTTTCAATTTTCACGATACCCAGTTAAAAACCAGGTCATTATTTTGTGCAACTTTACCAGGAAAGGGAACAATTTTAATTCCACCCGATAAAAATTGTACAAGTTGTAACGACATATCGCCACTTGCCGTCAGTGGGCCTATTACATCACAACAAGTCGTCGCTTTCGTCTCCATCATCATAATTGTACTCTTTTCTATGTGGATATTGATTAAAAAACATATAGATTTCGCTCAGCATAGAGTTTAGCATATGTAATAAACTGGGATGTTGTCCTGTTTTCGAAAGAGTTTTTACTGATCCCTAAAGTCGGTCAAAACAAAATAAGAAGAAAAATAGAATCACCACACTAATTGCTCACTTACAATACTCTGTCGCCATCTCTCGACCAGGGGCAGTACAGGCGCCAATTGGCCAATGAATGAAAGACCGGGGCTCATTTGCATACGGACCGAACCGCGCCGCACCCGGACGCGGTGTATAAATAGGGCTATTGGGACGGTGCACTCGCATTAGCAACAGAATATCTGATCGACGCACACGTTTCGCTACATTCTTCACATACCAGCTTACATTCATCATGGCTCCAACAGGTCAAGTTGCCAAGAAAGGTTCCAAGAAAGCAGTCAAGGCGCCCCGGCCCAGCGGTGGCAAGAAAAGGCACAGGAAAAGGAAGGAGAGCTACGGAATCTACATCTACAAGGTCCTCAAGCAGGTTCACCCCGATACTGGAATCTCTAGCCGGGCCATGACGATCATGAACAGCTTCGTCAACGACATCTTTGAGCGAATTGCCGGCGAATCTTCTCGGCTGGCCAAATACAACAAGAAGTCAACCATCAGCAGTCGTGAGATCCAGACCGCTGTCCGCCTACTTCTTCCAGGGGAGCTTGCTAAGCACGCCGTGAGTGAGGGCACCAAAGCGGTGACGAAGTATACCACATCTAAATAGAGAGAGTTCTACTCTCTGTACAAACAACGGCCCTTTTCAGGGCCACACAAATATTCAAGAAAGAATGCATTATGTAGTATAAGCATTATGATAAGCATTATGATAATAAATAAGCGTAAATAAGGAATAAATAAGCATATGAATGAACGGTGGAATATATTAAACAAATAATATTAAAATAAGATGCAATAAAATGCAATAACTTAAATAAATTAAAATAAGATGCAATAAAATGCAATAACTTAAATAAATTAAAATAAAATGCAATAACTAAAAGGGTGCCGATGATTAGGCATGATCATGGAAAAAAGTATTGATGCGGGTCTATATTCGTGTGTTTATGAATGCATGCATAGAGTTATAAATAAATACTGAATAAGGGGAGTCGGGGGACACAGGAGGCAAAGAAAGTCCACACTAGCATGTTTGAGAAGGCAGGAGTAAGGAGGGGGGGGTGGTGTCTTGATTATTCATTCACACATGGTGCCCCTTTTCCTCAATTTCTTTTACCTATAACTTCGGCACCCCATTGGTGTCTTCACTCACGCAGTGCCGTTATGAACAGCGCCACCTTCCGATAAAAATAAATGACGGCACCCTATCACGCTTCGCGCGTTATGACAATAGAACAACCCAACTGACCAATCACAAGAGCTCTGCGGACGGCGCCGTCGGGTTTGGGATCTCGCGTTGCTCATATAAATAGCGATCATTTTTCAGCAGCAGTCACTCATCTCGTTTTCTACGTTCGATTCGCAGACTTACCATCAGACAAGTAACCAACCATGGCACGCACGAAGCAGACGGCTCGCAAAATCTACCGGAGGGAAGGCTCCCCGAAAGCAGTTGGCAACCAAGGCGGCCAGGAAGAGTGCTCCAGCCACCGGAGGCGTTAAAAAACCACATAGGTACAGGCCTGGAACTGTCGCCCTGAGAGAGATCCGCCGCTACCAGAAAAGCACCGAGCTTCTGATCCGAAAACTCCCATTCCAGCGGCTAGTGAGGGAGATTGCCCAGGACTTCAAAACAGAGCTCCGCTTCCAGAGTTCCGCCGTGATGGCCCTTCAAGAAGCTAGCGAGGCCTATCTGGTCGGGCTATTTGAAGATACCAACCTGTGCGCCATCCATGCCAAGAGAGTTACCATCATGCCGAAAGATATCCAGCTGGCCCGTCGAATCCGCGGAGAACGCGCCTAGAGCGCCAATGCACTACAGCCTGTATGGCATTCCAAAACGGCTCTTTTCAGAGCCACCATAACATCACGAAAGAATCACTGCTATAATATATATTAATACGATATGTAATATATAAATAATAAATAGAAATACAGAATCCTTTTGATAATTGATATATACAATAGAAACAATGCACATTTTACATAATACTGGGCCGTGATATAAGGTCGGGATTTTTTAATTACATATAGAAAGTTCATTAGAGGGAGCGGGAGAAAGGGGGGGGGGGGTAATTACCTGTATTTGATGAAGAGTGAGTGCGTATGTCACATGCCACTGTCCATATATTGCCGTGCCTTGCACCATGACACCCTCTTCCCCTCTGTTCCTATTGAAATTAGAGGAAAAAATAAACCATTGATAAAATCACAGGAACAGTCCATACGTAGTTTTAATCATTTTTTTTCAAATAAAAGAAATGGGGAATCGCCAGGTTTTCCTTTCTGTTATTTGAATGTAGGATTTATATAGGTTAGTCGGTATACTTTTCCTAATAAATATATTATATGGAGTACATAATCATTTCTTTTTTCAAGTGGGTTTCTTTGTAATTTTTTTAAAATAAGAATTCACTTGTCATTCTGTTATTAGAATATAAAATACATGTATTCGCTAATTCTATCGTATTTTACTCAGATCCTATGCAGCAATATTGCAACATAGTCACGAGCTTCTAAATTGAGTTGCGTGCTCGATTATTTCATATCAAATGTTGGTGTGCACGTCATCATTTTTTTCAAGAAAATGAAATAAGTGGTGCACGTGGAGGAGGAGGTTTAAATTGGGTTCCTCAGTCGATTAGTGGTGCACGTGAGGGAGTATGGTTAGCTAAAGTACAAAATGAGAATGAATGCGTCGCATGATGGCAGCATTCACGATATTCATTTTTTTTAGGCGCCCGGACCACGGACAGCGGTCAGCGTACCGCTGATTGGTTGATAGTCACAATAGCCCGGCGGTCAACGCGAACGCCACATCGCGTATAAAAAGGCAGAAAAAAGCAGTGAGTAGTCATTACACAAATGCACATTGCTCCGGTCTAATCTTCAATTCGCTGTCGTCTCATCTCATTAATAAAACATCATGTCTGGAAGAGGAAAGAGTGGAAAGGCACGAACCAAGGCAAAGACTCGCTCATCCCGTGCTGGTCTTCAGTTCCCAGTGGGACGTGTTCACCGATTTCTTCGCAAGGGCAGTTATGCACAGAGGGTAGGCGCTGGAGCACCCGTCTACATGGCTGCAGTACTGGAGTACCTGACTGCCGAAATCTTGGAACTCGCCGGCAATGCTGCTCGTGACAACAAGAAGTCAAGGATCATCCCTCGTCACCTTCAGCTCGCCGTACGCAACGACGAGGAACTGAACAAACTATTGGGTGGTGTGACAATCGCCCAAGGTGGTGTACTGCCAAACATCCAAGCCGTGTTGCTTCCAAAGAAGACTGCAAAATCAAGCTAGCTTGCTTCTACAAAACCAAACCAAACAACGGCCCTTTTAAGGGCCACTAATTATTCACGAAAGAATCTTGTTGTTTTTTATGTAAAATAAAGTTCCCCGATATCAAAATGTCCACATGGTCGAACACCCCCCCCCCCTCTCTCTCTCTCCCTCTCTCTCTATCTATCCCTCTGTCTCTTACTGGCTCTATACAAATAATAAGGTAAATAACGCAAAAATGGTTAACGAGACCTCAGTGAGGCTCAAGAAGTAAACGTAAAAAATGAAATGAAATGAAACGATTCTTACAAATCTGGCAATATGAAATTTGAAAAAAATGGGAGGGGTGTGGTCGAAGATGAAATAGTAGAAGTAGTAGAAGCAGTAGTAGTATACCAAAGTCAAGAAGTAACAAAAAAAAGTTTTGGAATGGCAAAACTTGTACCATTATTCAGATTACAATATATTATGTCGCAGATTGTTGTTGTCGTCGAGCGCCCCCTTGTGGCGAAATTTTCCTTGTCTCGGTGTTCTGCATGGCGTTATATTGAGAAGCTGTAGTTACTATGCTATACAATACTGGATAAAGATTTTTAATGTATTCATATACGTGTGTTTTAAAGTGGGTACGACGAAAAATATAGAAATAAATAGCGTTTAGAAATTCGAGTTTGTCTTCGAATAGGGAAATGACAGAAGCGGCAATGATGATGATGACGATGATGATAACAATGATAATAATAAATAATAATAATGATGATGATAATAACAATAAGAAGAAGAAGAAAAGAAGAAGACGAAGAAAAAGAAGAAGAAGACGAAGAAAAAGAAGAAGAAAAAGAATAAGAAAAGAAGAAGAAGGAGAAGAAGAAGAAAAAAAAAGAAGAAGACTCTTTTTTGAGTGAAGCTAGTGAAGCGGGCGACACAGTGGTGGTGGTGCTGGCAACCTGGGGAGGTTTCCTACCACGTACGCAACCATGACGTATAATGATGATTTCTCGGGGAAGGGGACACTTGTTTTGTTTACACCGCAACTGTAAATACGTATACCAAGATGGCTGAGAAGGATACCAAGAAGGCTCCTAAGAAGAAACCAGCGACCCATCCGCCTGCTGCTGAGATGGTTATGACAGCAATCAGCGAATTGAAGGAGCGGAATGGATCTTCGCTCCAGGCAATCAAGAAGTACATCGAGCAGAACTTCGATGTCCAGATGGACCGACAGCTCATATTCATCAAGAAGGCTCTAAAGGCTGGTGTGGAGAAGGGCAAACTTACGCAGACGAAGGGTAAAGGTGCTTCGGGGTCATTCAAGTTGAATGTGCAAGCAGCCAAGGCACAAGCAGCGGAGAAGGCCAAGAAGGAGAAAGAGAGAGCCAAACAGCAAGCACAGCGGGAGAAGGAAAAGGCGAAATCTGCAGCCCAGAAGGAGAAGAAGCAGAAGGCAGCCGCCGCTAAGAAGGCAAAGGCAGCACCAAAGAAAGTGAAGAAGCCTGCAAAGAAGACTAAGACCACTGAGAAGAAAGAAAAGAAAAAGACACCAAAGAAGAAAGTCCCTGCCAAGAAGTCGACACCCAAGAAGGCAGTAACCAAGAAGCCAAAGGCTTCGAACCCCAAGAAACCCGCAGCAAAGAAAGTAGCGGCAAAGAAATCCAAGTGATTTCTGCATAGCCACTTTCCAGTGCCAACAAAACGGCTCTTTTCAGAGCCACCAAATTTCCAAGAAAGAATACCTGTCTGTATGAAAAAAAATAATATAAAGAAATATTCTTATAGCATTGTCCATATTGTGGCAATCCTATGGTATAAACCTTAAAAAATGATGAAATGTGAGGATTGTGTATTCATTCAAATTATAAAGTAGCCACGGAATTATGAAATGTAACATTATAAGAAGAATGAAAAAGAAGGGGGTGTTTAAATGGTGGGCGGGATGT
The DNA here is from genome assembly GCF_037042905.1 of Lytechinus pictus. Classification (NCBI taxonomy): domain Eukaryota; kingdom Metazoa; phylum Echinodermata; class Echinoidea; order Temnopleuroida; family Toxopneustidae; genus Lytechinus; species Lytechinus pictus. The sequence continues at coordinate 30,254 of NW_026974315.1, read as the reverse complement.
GAATGACATATAAAGGTATGAAAATGTATATGTACTAACTATCTATAAAAATTACATAATAGGAAACAATATATATATATATATATATATATGAATAAAATCGAAGAGACAGAATCAAAGGTCAAAATGAAGAAAACGAAATATATGCAAGTGCAAAGAATATGAGGGGGTCGGTATTACTGGAGGATTTAAAATGCATACATTTGAAATATTGCCTTATATTCGAGTACTATGTACAATGTCTTCCGAAAATTATGCGATTTTTTCCCCCCGAAGGATCATTATTCCGTGCGTTTTCAGGGCGGGGACTCTTTTCAGAAATTATATCGGCGTCGGCACAAGGGGGCGCTCTGAATTCGCCGGCGGGTCGGCGCGGTGACGAATTTCGTCACCCACGTCCGCAATCCGACCACAATTGCCGCTGCTCTCGCTTTTTAACTCATTCGCTCAGCGTAACATCCAGTCTTCAGTATCGTACACAACTAGCTCTCATTCATCAAGATGTCAGGTCGCGGAAAAGGAGGAAAGGGTCTCGGAAAGGGTGGTGCCAAGCGTCATCGCAAGGTTCTCCGAGACAACATCCAAGGTATCACGAAGCCTGCTATCCGCCGTCTAGCAAGAAGAGGTGGAGTCAAGAGGATCTCTGGTCTCATCTACGAAGAGACACGCGGTGTACTGAAAGTCTTCTTGGAGAATGTCATCCGTGATGCCGTCACCTACTGTGAGCATGCCAAGCGCAAGACTGTCACAGCCATGGACGTGGTCTATGCACTAAAGAGGCAGGGCCGTACTCTGTACGGTTTCGGCGGCTAATCTAACCATATGGTTATGACTACAAATAACGGCTCTTTTCAGAGCCACCACATGAGCAAGAAAGAATGCTGTTGATTTTAATTAATGACTAGATAATGATATAAATTAATCCGAGATTAAATGAATTTTATCTTTGCGTATATTGCAATGTAGGTCAAGAATGATTAGGGGATAATTTCAGATATTTATATGAATAATTTCAGATATTCATATACATGGTAATATATAAAAATATAAAATATCATGTACCAGTGAATACTAAATAACTTACAAACAGCACTATCATCATATTGCCTTAAACCGAGTGCGATTCACACGTAGCTAGCCAAAGAGGTGCGGGTCAGATTCAGAGTTGTGGTACGGTTTCGTTTTTTTTTAATAGCAATTATATAGGAATATTTACAACATTTGAACGAAAAGAAGAGTTCCATTACATAGCAACAAGATGCAAAAAATGTTGTTTTTTGTCATGACCAATGACGAACAAAAATATATTATTCATAGATCGCTGCAATATAACCTTGGTGAACTGTATACTTCGTAATGATCATAAGCAAGAAATATAAACAACACGGCAGCGATAAAAAATGTATGCATCATATGCGTTATAATGTAATTAAACGACTATGATATAAACGATAACTAGTGTAAAGTCTCGATTTCTTTCAAGTAATCGAACGGCCGTGGATATACTTGGGATAGGGCGAGGTAGGTAGAGAAAAGAGATTGGGTGACAGACGGAGAGAGAGTGAACATTTTTTTTACAGGAAAATGTTAGCCTTCGCCCCTGGTTATCTATCCAGGTCGCTGTTAAGTCAGATTTTGCCAACTAAAAAAAAAACGGCGTAAACTTCTTATTCTAGTTTAAGAAAATCCAGATCATTAGGCGTGGTTTTTTCGATTTAATTAAAATCAGGTACTTTTCAACGAGAGTTTGTGCCGTTAATTAGGAATAAGGAATATTTATCTTTATAGAGGAACATTTACAATAAAGATGAATTTGTATTTTGACAGGTTCGCAGGGAGGCATTTTTTGGTATGTCTTGATGAAGTAAATTGATAAGTAAAAATGGAAAAAAATATCACCATTTTCAATTTTCACGATACCCAGTTAAAAACCAGGTCATTATTTTGTGCAACTTTACCAGGAAAGGGAACAATTTTAATTCCACCCGATAAAAATTGTACAAGTTGTAACGACATATCGCCACTTGCCGTCAGTGGGCCTATTACATCACAACAAGTCGTCGCTTTCGTCTCCATCATCATAATTGTACTCTTTTCTATGTGGATATTGATTAAAAAACATATAGATTTCGCTCAGCATAGAGTTTAGCATATGTAATAAACTGGGATGTTGTCCTGTTTTCGAAAGAGTTTTTACTGATCCCTAAAGTCGGTCAAAACAAAATAAGAAGAAAATAGAATCACCACACTAATTGCTCACTTACAATACTCTGTCGCCATCTCTCGACCAGGGGCAGTACAGGCGCCAATTGGCCAATGAATGAAAGACCGGGGCTCATTTGCATACGGACCGAACCGCGCCGCACCCGGACGCGGTGTATAAATAGGGCTATTGGGACGGTGCACTCGCATTAGCAACAGAATATCTGATCGACGCACACGTTTCGCTACATTCTTCACATACCAGCTTACATTCATCATGGCTCCAACAGGTCAAGTTGCCAAGAAAGGTTCCAAGAAAGCAGTCAAGGCGCCCCGGCCCAGCGGTGGCAAGAAAAGGCACAGGAAAAGGAAGGAGAGCTACGGAATCTACATCTACAAGGTCCTCAAGCAGGTTCACCCCGATACTGGAATCTCTAGCCGGGCCATGACGATCATGAACAGCTTCGTCAACGACATCTTTGAGCGAATTGCCGGCGAATCTTCTCGGCTGGCCAAATACAACAAGAAGTCAACCATCAGCAGTCGTGAGATCCAGACCGCTGTCCGCCTACTTCTTCCAGGGGAGCTTGCTAAGCACGCCGTGAGTGAGGGCACCAAAGCGGTGACGAAGTATACCACATCTAAATAGAGAGAGTTCTACTCTCTGTACAAACAACGGCCCTTTTCAGGGCCACACAAATATTCAAGAAAGAATGCATTATGTAGTATAAGCATTATGATAAGCATTATGATAATAAATAAGCGTAAATAAGGAATAAATAAGCATATGAATGAACGGTGGAATATATTAAACAAATAATATTAAAATAAGATGCAATAAAATGCAATAACTTAAATAAATTAAAATAAGATGCAATAAAATGCAATAACTTAAATAAATTAAAATAAAATGCAATAACTAAAAGGGTGCCGATGATTAGGCATGATCATGGAAAAAAGTATTGATGCGGGTCTATATTCGTGTGTTTATGAATGCATGCATAGAGTTATAAATAAATACTGAATAAGGGGAGTCGGGGGACACAGGAGGCAAAGAAAGTCCACACTAGCATGTTTGAGAAGGCAGGAGTAAGGAGGGGGGGGTGGTGTCTTGATTATTCATTCACACATGATGCCCCTTTTCCTCAATTTCTTTTACCTATAACTTCGGCACCCCATTGGTGTCTTCACTCACGCAGTGCCGTTATGAACAGCGCCACCTTCCGATAAAAATAAATGACGGCACCCTATCACGCTTCGCGCGTTATGACAATAGAACAACCCAACTGACCAATCACAAGAGCTCTGCGGACGGCGCCGTCGGGTTTGGGATCTCGCGTTGCTCATATAAATAGCGATCATTTTTCAGCAGCAGTCACTCATCTCGTTTTCTACGTTCGATTCGCAGACTTACCATCAGACAAGTAACCAACCATGGCACGCACGAAGCAGACGGCTCGCAAATCTACCGGAGGGAAGGCTCCCCGAAAGCAGTTGGCAACCAAGGCGGCCAGGAAGAGTGCTCCAGCCACCGGAGGCGTTAAAAAACCACATAGGTACAGGCCTGGAACTGTCGCCCTGAGAGAGATCCGCCGCTACCAGAAAAGCACCGAGCTTCTGATCCGAAAACTCCCATTCCAGCGGCTAGTGAGGGAGATTGCCCAGGACTTCAAAACAGAGCTCCGCTTCCAGAGTTCCGCCGTGATGGCCCTTCAAGAAGCTAGCGAGGCCTATCTGGTCGGGCTATTTGAAGATACCAACCTGTGCGCCATCCATGCCAAGAGAGTTACCATCATGCCGAAAGATATCCAGCTGGCCCGTCGAATCCGCGGAGAACGCGCCTAGAGCGCCAATGCACTACAGCCTGTATGGCATTCCAAAACGGCTCTTTTCAGAGCCACCATAACATCACGAAAGAATCACTGCTATAATATATATTAATACGATATGTAATATATAAATAATAAATAGAAATACAGAATCCTTTTGATAATTGATATATACAATAGAAACAATGCACATTTTACATAATACTGGGCCGTGATATAAGGTCGGGATTTTTTAATTACATATAGAAAGTTCATTAGAGGGAGCGGGAGAAAGGGGGGGGGGGGGTAATTACCTGTATTTGATGAAGAGTGAGTGCGTATGTCACATGCCACTGTCCATATATTGCCGTGCCTTGCACCATGACACCCTCTTCCCCTCTGTTCCTATTGAAATTAGAGGAAAAAAATAAACCATTGATAAAATCACAGGAACAGTCCATACGTAGTTTTAATCATTTTTTTTCAAATAAAAGAAATGGGGAATCGCCAGGTTTTCCTTTCTGTTATTTGAATGTAGGATTTATATAGGTTAGTCGGTATACTTTTCCTAATAAATATATTATATGGAGTACATAATCATTTCTTTTTTCAAGTGGGTTTCTTTGTAATTTTTTTAAAATAAGAATTCACTTGTCATTCTGTTATTAGAATATAAAATACATGTATTCGCTAATTCTATCGTATTTTACTCAGATCCTATGCAGCAATATTGCAACATAGTCACGAGCTTCTAAATTGAGTTGCGTGCTCGATTATTTCATATCAAATGTTGGTGTGCACGTCATCATTTTTTTCAAGAAAATGAAATAAGTGGTGCACGTGGAGGAGGAGGTTTAAATTGGGTTCCTCAGTCGATTAGTGGTGCACGTGAGGGAGTATGGTTAGCTAAAGTACAAAATGAGAATGAATGCGTCGCATGATGGCAGCATTCACGATATTCATTTTTTTTAGGCGCCCGGACCACGGACAGCGGTCAGCGTACCGCTGATTGGTTGATAGTCACAATAGCCCGGCGGTCAACGCGAACGCCACATCGCGTATAAAAAGGCAGAAAAAAGCAGTGAGTAGTCATTACACAAATGCACATTGCTCCGGTCTAATCTTCAATTCGCTGTCGTCTCATCTCATTAATAAAACATCATGTCTGGAAGAGGAAAGAGTGGAAAGGCACGAACCAAGGCAAAGACTCGCTCATCCCGTGCTGGTCTTCAGTTCCCAGTGGGACGTGTTCACCGATTTCTTCGCAAGGGCAGTTATGCACAGAGGGTAGGCGCTGGAGCACCCGTCTACATGGCTGCAGTACTGGAGTACCTGACTGCCGAAATCTTGGAACTCGCCGGCAATGCTGCTCGTGACAACAAGAAGTCAAGGATCATCCCTCGTCACCTTCAGCTCGCCGTACGCAACGACGAGGAACTGAACAAACTATTGGGTGGTGTGACAATCGCCCAAGGTGGTGTACTGCCAAACATCCAAGCCGTGTTGCTTCCAAAGAAGACTGCAAAATCAAGCTAGCTTGCTTCTACAAAACCAAACCAAACAACGGCCCTTTTAAGGGCCACTAATTATTCACGAAAGAATCTTGTTGTTTTTTATGTAAAATAAAGTTCCCCGATATCAAAATGTCCACATGGTCGAACACCCCCCCCCCCCTCTCTCTCTCTCCCTCTCTCTCTATCTATCCCTCTGTCTCTTACTGGCTCTATACAAATAATAAGGTAAATAACGCAAAAATGGTTAACGAGACCTCAGTGAGGCTCAAGAAGTAAACGTAAAAAATGAAATGAAATGAAACGATTCTTACAAATCTGGCAATATGAAATTTGAAAAAAATGGGAGGGGTGTGGTCGAAGATGAAATAGTAGAAGTAGTAGAAGCAGTAGTAGTATACCAAAGTCAAGAAGTAACAAAAAAAAGTTTTGGAATGGCAAAACTTGTACCATTATTCAGATTACAATATATTATGTCGCAGATTGTTGTTGTCGTCGAGCGCCCCCTTGTGGCGAAATTTTCCTTGTCTCGGTGTTCTGCATGGCGTTATATTGAGAAGCTGTAGTTACTATGCTATACAATACTGGATAAAGATTTTTAATGTATTCATATACGTGTGTTTTAAAGTGGGTACGACGAAAAATATAGAAATAAATAGCGTTTAGAAATTCGAGTTTGTCTTCGAATAGGGAAATGACAGAAGCGGCAATGATGATGATGACGATGATGATAACAATGATAATAATAAATAATAATAATGATGATGATAATAACAATAAGAAGAAGAAGAAAAGAAGAAGACGAAGAAAAAGAAGAAGAAGACGAAGAAAAAGAAGAAGAAAAAGAATAAGAAAAGAAGAAGAAGGAGAAGAAGAAGAAAAAAAAAGAAGAAGACTCTTTTTTGAGTGAAGCTAGTGAAGCGGGCGACACAGTGGTGGTGGTGCTGGCAACCTGGGGAGGTTTCCTACCACGTACGCAACCATGACGTATAATGATGATTTCTCGGGGAAGGGGACACTTGTTTTGTTTACACCGCAACTGTAAATACGTATACCAAGATGGCTGAGAAGGATACCAAGAAGGCTCCTAAGAAGAAACCAGCGACCCATCCGCCTGCTGCTGAGATGGTTATGACAGCAATCAGCGAATTGAAGGAGCGGAATGGATCTTCGCTCCAGGCAATCAAGAAGTACATCGAGCAGAACTTCGATGTCCAGATGGACCGACAGCTCATATTCATCAAGAAGGCTCTAAAGGCTGGTGTGGAGAAGGGCAAACTTACGCAGACGAAGGGTAAAGGTGCTTCGGGGTCATTCAAGTTGAATGTGCAAGCAGCCAAGGCACAAGCAGCGGAGAAGGCCAAGAAGGAGAAAGAGAGAGCCAAACAGCAAGCACAGCGGGAGAAGGAAAAGGCGAAATCTGCAGCCCAGAAGGAGAAGAAGCAGAAGGCAGCCGCCGCTAAGAAGGCAAAGGCAGCACCAAAGAAAGTGAAGAAGCCTGCAAAGAAGACTAAGACCACTGAGAAGAAAGAAAAGAAAAAGACACCAAAGAAGAAAGTCCCTGCCAAGAAGTCGACACCCAAGAAGGCAGTAACCAAGAAGCCAAAGGCTTCGAACCCCAAGAAACCCGCAGCAAAGAAAGTAGCGGCAAAGAAATCCAAGTGATTTCTGCATAGCCACTTTCCAGTGCCAACAAAACGGCTCTTTTCAGAGCCACCAAATTTCCAAGAAAGAATACCTGTCTGTATGAAAAAAAATAATATAAAGAAATATTCTTATAGCATTGTCCATATTGTGGCAATCCTATGGTATAAACCTTAAAAAATGATGAAATGTGAGGATTGTGTATTCATTCAAATTATAAAGTAGCCACGGAATTATGAAATGTAACATTATAAGAAGAATGAAAAAGAAGGGGGTGTTTAAATGGTGGGCGGGATGTGAATGACATATAAAGGTATGAAAATGTATATGTACTAACTATCTATAAAAATTACATAATAGGAAACAATATATATATATATATATATATATGAATAAAATCGAAGAGACAGAATCAAAGGTCAAAATGAAGAAAACGAAATATATGCAAGTGCAAAGAATATGAGGGGGTCGGTATTACTGGAGGATTTAAAATGCATACATTTGAAATATTGCCTTATATTCGAGTACTATGTACAATGTCTTCCGAAAATTATGCGATTTTTTCCCCCCGAAGGATCATTATTCCGTGCGTTTTCAGGGCGGGGACTCTTTTCAGAAATTATATCGGCGTCGGCACAAGGGGGCGCTCTGAATTCGCCGGCGGGTCGGCGCGGTGACGAATTTCGTCACCCACGTCCGCAATCCGACCACAATTGCCGCTGCTCTCGCTTTTTAACTCATTCGCTCAGCGTAACATCCAGTCTTCAGTATCGTACACAACTAGCTCTCATTCATCAAGATGTCAGGTCGCGGAAAAGGAGGAAAGGGTCTCGGAAAGGGTGGTGCCAAGCGTCATCGCAAGGTTCTCCGAGACAACATCCAAGGTATCACGAAGCCTGCTATCCGCCGTCTAGCAAGAAGAGGTGGAGTCAAGAGGATCTCTGGTCTCATCTACGAAGAGACACGCGGTGTACTGAAAGTCTTCTTGGAGAATGTCATCCGTGATGCCGTCACCTACTGTGAGCATGCCAAGCGCAAGACTGTCACAGCCATGGACGTGGTCTATGCACTAAAGAGGCAGGGCCGTACTCTGTACGGTTTCGGCGGCTAATCTAACCATATGGTTATGACTACAAATAACGGCTCTTTTCAGAGCCACCACATGAGCAAGAAAGAATGCTGTTGATTTTAATTAATGACTAGATAATGATATAAATTAATCCGAGATTAAATGAATTTTATCTTTGCGTATATTGCAATGTAGGTCAAGAATGATTAGGGGATAATTTCAGATATTTATATGAATAATTTCAGATATTCATATACATGGTAATATATAAAAATATAAAATATCATGTACCAGTGAATACTAAATAACTTACAAACAGCACTATCATCATATTGCCTTAAACCGAGTGCGATTCACACGTAGCTAGCCAAAGAGGTGCGGGTCAGATTCAGAGTTGTGGTACGGTTTCGTTTTTTTTTAATAGCAATTATATAGGAATATTTACAACATTTGAACGAAAAGAAGAGTTCCATTACATAGCAACAAGATGCAAAAAATGTTGTTTTTTGTCATGACCAATGACGAACAAAAATATATTATTCATAGATCGCTGCAATATAACCTTGGTGAACTGTATACTTCGTAATGATCATAAGCAAGAAATATAAACAACACGGCAGCGATAAAAAATGTATGCATCATATGCGTTATAATGTAATTAAACGACTATGATATAAACGATAACTAGTGTAAAGTCTCGATTTCTTTCAAGTAATCGAACGGCCGTGGATATACTTGGGATAGGGCGAGGTAGGTAGAGAAAAGAGATTGGGTGACAGACGGAGAGAGAGTGAACATTTTTTTTACAGGAAAATGTTAGCCTTCGCCCCTGGTTATCTATCCAGGTCGCTGTTAAGTCAGATTTTGCCAACTAAAAAAAAAACGGCGTAAACTTCTTATTCTAGTTTAAGAAAATCCAGATCATTAGGCGTGGTTTTTTCGATTTAATTAAAATCAGGTACTTTTCAACGAGAGTTTGTGCCGTTAATTAGGAATAAGGAATATTTATCTTTATAGAGGAACATTTACAATAAAGATGAATTTGTATTTTGACAGGTTCGCAGGGAGGCATTTTTTGGTATGTCTTGATGAAGTAAATTGATAAGTAAAAATGGAAAAAAATATCACCATTTTCAATTTTCACGATACCCAGTTAAAAACCAGGTCATTATTTTGTGCAACTTTACCAGGAAAGGGAACAATTTTAATTCCACCCGATAAAAATTGTACAAGTTGTACAACGACATATCGCCACTTGCCGTCAGTGGGCCTATTACATCACAACAAGTCGTCGCTTTCGTCTCCATCATCATAATTGTACTCTTTTCTATGTGGATATTGATTAAAAAACATATAGATTTCGCTCAGCATAGAGTTTAGCATATGTAATAAACTGGGATGTTGTCCTGTTTTCGAAAGAGTTTTTACTGATCCCTAAAGTCGGTCAAAACAAAATAAGAAGAAAATAGAATCACCACACTAATTGCTCACTTACAATACTCTGTCGCCATCTCTCGACCAGGGGCAGTACAGGCGCCAATTGGCCAATGAATGAAAGACCGGGGCTCATTTGCATACGGACCGAACCGCGCCGCACCCGGACGCGGTGTATAAATAGGGCTATTGGGACGGTGCACTCGCATTAGCAACAGAATATCTGATCGACGCACACGTTTCGCTACATTCTTCACATACCAGCTTACATTCATCATGGCTCCAACAGGTCAAGTTGCCAAGAAAGGTTCCAAGAAAGCAGTCAAGGCGCCCCGGCCCAGCGGTGGCAAGAAAAGGCACAGGAAAAGGAAGGAGAGCTACGGAATCTACATCTACAAGGTCCTCAAGCAGGTTCACCCCGATACTGGAATCTCTAGCCGGGCCATGACGATCATGAACAGCTTCGTCAACGACATCTTTGAGCGAATTGCCGGCGAATCTTCTCGGCTGGCCAAATACAACAAGAAGTCAACCATCAGCAGTCGTGAGATCCAGACCGCTGTCCGCCTACTTCTTCCAGGGGAGCTTGCTAAGCACGCCGTGAGTGAGGGCACCAAAGCGGTGACGAAGTATACCACATCTAAATAGAGAGAGTTCTACTCTCTGTACAAACAACGGCCCTTTTCAGGGCCACACAAATATTCAAGAAAGAATGCATTATGTAGTATAAGCATTATGATAAGCATTATGATAATAAATAAGCGTAAATAAGGAATAAATAAGCATATGAATGAACGGTGGAATATATTAAACAAATAATATTAAAATAAGATGCAATAAAATGCAATAACTTAAATAAATTAAAATAAGATGCAATAAAATGCAATAACTTAAATAAATTAAAATAAAATGCAATAACAAAAAGGGTGCCGATGATTAGGCATGATCATGGAAAAAAGTATTGATGCGGGTCTATATTCGTGTGTTTATGAATGCATGCATAGAGTTATAAATAAATACTGAATAAGGGGAGTCGGGGGACACAGGAGGCAAAGAAAGTCCACACTAGCATGTTTGAGAAGGCAGGAGTAAGGAGGGGGGGGTGGTGTCTTGATTATTCATTCACACATGATGCCCCTTTTCCTCAATTTCTTTTACCTATAACTTCGGCACCCCATTGGTGTCTTCACTCACGCAGTGCCGTTATGAACAGCGCCACCTTCCGATAAAAATAAATGACGGCACCCTATCACGCTTCGCGCGTTATGACAATAGAACAACCCAACTGACCAATCACAAGAGCTCTGCGGACGGCGCCGTCGGGTTTGGGATCTCGCGTTGCTCATATAAATAGCGATCATTTTTCAGCAGCAGTCACTCATCTCGTTTTCTACGTTCGATTCGCAGACTTACCATCAGACAAGTAACCAACCATGGCACGCACGAAGCAGACGGCTCGCAAATCTACCGGAGGGAAGGCTCCCCGAAAGCAGTTGGCAACCAAGGCGGCCAGGAAGAGTGCTCCAGCCACCGGAGGCGTTAAAAACCACATAGGTACAGGCCTGGAACTGTCGCCCTGAGAGAGATCCGCCGCTACCAGAAAAGCACCGAGCTTCTGATCCGAAAACTCCCATTCCAGCGGCTAGTGAGGGAGATTGCCCAGGACTTCAAAACAGAGCTCCGCTTCCAGAGTTCCGCCGTGATGGCCCTTCAAGAAGCTAGCGAGGCCTATCTGGTCGGGCTATTTGAAGATACAACCTGTGCGCCATCCATGCCAAGAGAGTTACCATCATGCCGAAAGATATCCAGCTGGCCCGTCGAATCCGCGGAGAACGCGCCCTAGAGCGCCAATGCACTACAGCCTGTATGGCATTCCAAAACGGCTCTTTTCAGAGCCACCATAACATCACGAAAGAATCACTGCTATAATATATATTAATACGATATGTAATATATAAATAATAAATAGAAATACAGAATCCTTTGATAATTGATATATACAATAGAAACAATGCACATTTTACATAATACTGGGCCGTGATATAAGGTCGGGATTTTTTAATTACATATAGAAAGTTCATTAGAGGGAGCGGGAGAAAGGGGGGGGGGGGTAATTACCTGTATTTGATGAAGAGTGAGTGCGTATGTCACATGCCACTGTCCATATATTGCCGTGCCTTGCACCATGACACCCTCTTCCCCTCTGTTCCTATTGAAATTAGAGGAAAAAAATAAACCATTGATAAAATCACAGGAACAGTCCATACGTAGTTTTAATCATTTTTTTTCAAATAAAAGAAATGGGGAATCGCCAGTTTTCCTTTCTGTTATTTGAATGTAGGATTTATATAGGTTAGTCGGTATACTTTTCCTAATAAATATATTATATGGAGTACATAATCATTTCTTTTTTCAAGTGGGTTTCTTTGTAATTTTTTAAAATAAGAATTCACTTGTCATTCTGTTATTAGAATATAAAATACATGTATTCGCTAATTCTATCGTATTTTACTCAGATCCTATGCAGCAATATGCAACATAGTCACGAGCTTCTAAATTGAGTTGCGTGCTCGATTATTTCATATCAAATGTTGGTGTGCACGTCATCATTTTTTTCAAGAAAATGAAATAAGTGGTGCACGTGGAGGAGGAGGTTTAAATTGGGTTCCTCAGTCGATTAGTGGTGCACGTGAGGAGTATGGTTAGCTAAAGTACAAAATGAGAATGAATGCGTCGCATGATGGCAGCATTCACGATATTCATTTTTTTTAGCGCCCGGACCACGGACAGCGGTCAGCGTACCGCTGATTGGTTGATAGTCACAATAGCCCGGCGGTCAACGCGAACGCCACATCGCGTATAAAAAGGCAGAAAAAAGCAGTGAGTAGTCATTACACAAATGCACATTGCTCCTGTCTAATCTTCAATTCGCTGTCGTCTCATCTCATTAATAAAACATCATGTCTGGAAGAGGAAAGAGTGGAAAAGGCACGAACCAAGGCAAAGACTCGCTCATCCCGTGCTGGTCTTCAGTTCCCAGTGGGACGTGTTCACCGATTTCTTCGCAAGGGCAGTTATGCACAGAGGGTAGGCGCTGGAGCACCCGTCTACATGGCTGCAGTACTGGAGTACCTGACTGCCGAAATCTTGGAACTCGCCGGCAATGCTGCTCGTGACAACAAGAAGTCAAGGATCATCCCTCGTCACCTTCAGCTCGCCGTACGCAACGACGAGGAACTGAACAAACTATTGGGTGGTGTGACAATCGCCCAAGGTGGTGTACTGCCAAACATCCAAGCCGTGTTGCTTCCAAAGAAGACTGCAAATCAAGCTAGCTTGCTTCTACAAAACCAAACAAACAACGGCCCTTTTAAGGGCCACTAATTATTCCACGAAAGAATCTTGTTGTTTTTTATGTAAAATAAAGTTCCCCGATATCAAAATGTCCACATGGTCGAACACCCCCCCCCTCTCTCTCTCTCCCTCTCTCTCTATCTATCCCTCTGTCTCTTACTGGCTCTATACAAATAATAAGGTAAATAACGCAAAAATGGTTAACGAGACCTCAGTGAGGCTCAAGAAGTAAACGTAAAAAAATGAAATGAAATGAAACGATTCTTACAAATCTGGCAATATGAAATTTGAAAAAAATGGGAGGGGTGTGGTCGAAGATGAAATAGTAGAAGTAGTTGAAGCAGTAGTAGTATACCAAAGTCAAGAAGTAACAAAAAAAGTTTTTGGAATGGCAAAACTTGTACCATTATTCAGATTACAATATATTATGTCGCAGATTGTTGTTGTCGTCGAGCGCCCCCTTGTGGCCGAAATTTTCCTTGTCTCGGTGTTCTGCATGGCGTTATATTGAGAAGCTGTAGTTACTATGCTATACAATACTGGATAAAGATTTTTATGTATTCATATACGGTGTGTTTTAAAGTGGGTACGACGAAAAATATAGAAATAAATAGCGTTTAGAAATTCGAGTTTGTCTTCGAATAGGGAAATGACAGAAGCGGCAATGATGATGATGACGATGATGATAACAATGATAATAATAAATAATAATAATGATGATGATAATAACAATAAGAAGAAGAAGAAAAGAAGAAGACGAAGAAAAAAGAAGAAGAAGACGAAGAAAAAGAGAAGGAAAAGAATAAGAAAAGAAGAAGAAGGAGAAGAAGAAGAAAAAAAAAGAAGAAGGACTCTTTTTTGAGTGAAGCTAGTGAAGCGGGCGACACAGTGGTGGTTGCTGGCAACCTGGGGAGGTTTCCTACCACGTACGCAACCATGACGTTAAATGATGATTTCTCGGGGAAGGGGACACTTGTTTTGTTTACACCGCAACTGTAAATACGTTATACCAAGATGGCTGAGAAGGATACCAAGAAGGCTCCTAAGAAGAAACCAGCGACCCATCCGCCTGCTGCTGAGATGGTTATGACAGCAATCAGCGAATTGAAGGAGCGGAATGGATCTTCGCTCCAGGCAATCAAGAAGTACATCGAGCCAGAACTTCGATGTCCAGATGGACCGACAGCTCATATTCATCAAGAAGGCTCTAAAGGCTGGTGTGGAGAAGGGGCAAACTTACGCAGACGAAGGGTAAAGGTGCTTCGGGGTCATTCAAGTTGAATGTGCACAGCCAAGCCAAGCAGCGGAGAAGGCCAAGAAGGAGAAAGAGAGAGCCAAACAGCAAGCACAGCGGGAGAAAAAGCGAAATTCTGCAGCCCAGAAGGAGAAGAAGCAGAAGGCAGCCGCCGCTAAGAAGGCAAAGGCAGCACCAAAGAAAGTGAAGAAGCCTGCAAAGAAGACTAAGACCACTGAGAAGAAAGAAAAGAAAAAGACACCAAAAGAAGAAAGTCCCTGCCAAGAAGTCGACACCCAAGAAGGCAGTAACCAAGAAGCCAAAGGCTTCGAACCCCAAAGAAACACGCAGCAAAGAAAGTAGCGGCAAAGAAATCCAAGTGATTTCTGCATAGCCACTTTCCAGTGCCAACAAACGGCTCATTTCAGAGCCACCAAATTCCAAGAAAGAATACCTGTCTGTATGAAAAAAAATAATATAAAGACATATTCTTATAGCATTGTCCATATTGTGGCAATCCTATGGTATAACTTAAAAAATGATGAAATGTGAGGATTGTGTATTCATTCAATTATAAAGTAGCCACGGAATTATGAAATGTAACATTATAAGAAGAATGAAAAAGAAGGGGGTGTTTTAAATGGTGGGCGGGATTGTGAATGACATATAAAGGTATGAAAATGTATATGTACTAACTATCTATAAAAATTACATAATAGGAAACTAATATAATATATATATATATATATATGAATAAAATCGAAGAGACAGAATCAAAGGTCAAAATGAAGAAAACGAAATATATGCAAGTGCAAAGAATATGAGGGGGTCGGTATTACTGGAGGATTTAAAATGCATACATTTGAAATATTGCCTTATATTCGAGTACTATGTACAATGTCTTCCGAAAATTATGCGATTTTTTCCCCCGAAGGATCATTATTCCGTGCGTTTTTCAGGGCGGGGACTCTTTTCAGGAAATTATATCGGCGTCGGCACAAGGGGGCGCTCTGAATTCGCCCGGCGGGTCGGCGCGGTGACGAATTTCGTCACCCACGTCCGCAATCCGACCACAATTGCCGCTGCTCTCGCTTTTTAACTCATTCGCTCAGCGTAACATCCAGTCTTCAGTATCGTAACACAACTAGCTCTCATTCATCAAGATGTCAGGTCGCGGAAAAGGAGGAAAAGGGTCTCGGAAAAGGGTGGTGCCAAGCGTCATCGCAAGGTTCTCCGAGACAAACATCCAAGGTATCACGAAGCCTGCTATCCGCCGTCTAGCAAGAAGAGGTGGAGTCAAGAGGATCTCTGGTCTCATCTACGAAGAGACACGCGGTGTACTGAAAGTCTTCTTGGGAGAATGTCATCCGTGATGCCGTCACCTACTGTGAGCATGCCAAGCGCAAGACTGTCACAGCCATGGACGTGGTCTATGCACTAAAGAGGCAGGGCCGTACTCTGTACGGTTTCGGCGGCTAATCTAACCATATGGTTATGACTACAAATAACGGCTCTTTTCAGAGCCACCACATGAGCAAGAAAGAATGCTGTTGATTTTAATTAATGACTAGATAATGATATAAATTAATCCGAGATTAAATGAATTTTATCTTTGCGTATATTGCAATGTAGGTCAAGAATGATTAGGGATAAATTTCAGATATTTATATGAATAATTTCAGATATTCATATACATGGTAATATATAAAAATATAAAATATCATGTACCAGTGAATACTAAATAACTTACAAACAGCACTATCATCATATTGCCTTAAACCGAGTGCGATTCACACGTAGCTAGCCAAAGAGGTGCGGGTCAGAATCAGAGTTGTGGTACGGTTTCGTTTTTTTTTTAATAGCAATTATATAGGAATATTTACAACATTTGAACGAAAAGAAGAGTTCCATTACATAGCAACAAGATGCAAAAAATGTTGTTTTTTGTCATGACCAATGCCGAACAAAAATATATTATTCATAGATCGCTGCAATATAACCTTGGTGAACTGTATACTTCGTAATGATCATAAGCAAGAAATATAAACAACCACGGCAGCGATTAAAAAATGTATGCATCATATGCGTTATAATGTAATTAAACGACTATGATATAAACGATAACTAGTGTAAAGTCTCGATTTCTTTCAAGTAATCGAACGGCCGTGGATATACTTGGGATAGGGCGAGGTAGGTAGAGAAAAGAGATTGGGTGACAGACGGAGAGAGAGTGAACATTTTTTTTACAGGAAAATGTTAGCCTTCGCCCTGGTTATCTATCCAGGTCGCTGTTAAGTCAGATTTTGCCAACTAAAAAAAAAACGGCGTAAACTTCTTATTCTAGTTTAAGAAAATCCAGATCATTAGGCGTGGTTTTTTTCCGATTTAATTAAAATCAGGTACTTTCAACGAGAGTTTTGTGCCGTTAATTAGGAATAAGGAATATTTATCTTTATAGAGGAACATTTACAATAAAGATGAATTTGTATTTTGACAGGTTCGCAGGGAGGCATTTTTTGGTATGTCTTGATGAAGTAAATTGATAAGTAAAATGGAAAAAAATATCACCATTTTCAATTTTCACGATACCCAGTTAAAAACCAGGTCATTATTTTGTGCAACTTTACCAGGAAAGGGAACAATTTTAATTCCACCGATAAAAATTGTACAAGTTGTAACGACATATCGCCACTTGCCGTCAGTGGGCCTATTACATCACAACAAGTCGTCGCTTTCGTCTCCATCATCATATTTGTACTCTTTTCTATGTGGATATTGATTAAAAAACATATAGATTTCGCTCAGCATAGAGTTTAGCATATGTAATAAACTGGGATGTTGTCCTGTTTTCGAAAGAGTTTTACTGATCCCTAAAGTCGGTCAAAACAAAATAAGAAGAAAATAGAATCACCACACTAATTGCTCACTTACAATACTCTGTCGCCATCTCTCGACCCAGGGGCAGTACAGGCGCCAATTTGGCCAATGAATGAAAGACCGGGGCTCATTTGCATACGGACCGAACCGCGCCGCACCCGGACGCGGTGTATAAATAGGGCTATTGGGACGGTGCACTCGCATTAGCAACAGAATATCTGATCGACGCACACGTTTCGCTACATTTCTTCACTAACCAGCTTACATTCATCATGGCTCCAACAGGTCAAGTTGCCAAGAAAGGTTCCAAGAAAGCAGTCAAGGCGCCCGGCCCAGCGGTGGCAAGAAAAGGCACAGGAAAAGGAAGGAGAGCTACGGAATCTACATCTACAAGGTCCTCAAGCAGGTTCACCCCGATACTGGAATCTCTAGCCGGGCCATGACGATCATGAACAGCTTCGTCAACGACATCTTTGAGCGAATTGCCGGCGAATCTTCTCGGCTGGCCAAATACAACAAGAAGTCAACCATCAGCAGTCGTGAGATCCAGACCGCTGTCCGCCTACTTCTTCCAGGGGAGCTTGCTAAGCACGCCGTGAGTGAGGGCACCAAAGCGGTGACGAAGTATACCACATCTAAATAGAGAGAGTTCTACTCTCTGTACAAACAACGGCCCTTTTCAGGGCCACACAAATATTCAAGAAAGAATGCATTATGTAGTATAAGCATTATGATAAGCATTATGATAATAAATAAGCGTAAATAAGGAATAAATATGCATATGAATGAACGGTGGAATATATTAAACAAATAATATTAAAATAAGATGCAATAAATGCAATAACTTAAATAAATTAAAATAAGATGCAATAAAATGCAATAACTTAAATAAATTAAATAAAATGCAATAACTAAAAGGGTGCCGAGGATTAGGCATGATCATGGAAAAAAGTATTGATGCGGGTCTATATTCGTGTGTTTATGAATGCATGCATAGAGTTATAAATAAATACTGAATAAGGGGAGTCGGGGGACACAGGAGGCAAAGAAAGTCCACACTAGCATGTTTGAGAAGGCAGGAGTAAGGAAGGGGGGGGTGGTGTCTTGATTATTCATTCACACATGATGCCCCTTTTCCTCAATTTCTTTTACCTATAACTTCGGCACCCCATTGGTGTCTTCACTCACGCAGTGCCGTTATGAACAGCGCCACCTTCCGATAAAATAAATGACGGCACCCTATCCACGCTTCGCGCGTTATGACAATAGAACAACCCAACTGACCAATCACAAGAGCTCTGCGGACGGCGCCGTCGGGTTTGGGATCTCGCGTTGCTCATATAAATAGCGATCATTTTTCAGCAGCAGTCACTCATCTCGTTTTCTACGTTCGATTCGCAGACTTACCATCAGACAAGTAACCAACCATGGCACGCACGAAGCAGACGGCTCGCAAATCTACCGGAGGAAGGCTCCCGAAAGCAGTTGGCAACCAAGGCGGCAGGAAGAGTGCTCCAGCCACCGGAGGCGTTAAAAAAACCACATAGGTACAGGCCTGGAACTGTCGCCCTGAGAGAGATCCGCCGCTACCAGAAAAGCACCGAGCTTCTGATCCGAAAACTCCCATTCCAGCGGGCTAGTGAGGGAGATTGCCCAGGACTTCAAAACAGAGCTCCGCTTCCAGAGTTCCGCCGTGATGGCCCTTCAAGAAGCTAGCGAGGCCCTATCTGGTCGGGCTATTTGAAGATACCAACCTGTGCGCCATCCATGCCAAGAGAGTTTACCATCATGCCGAAAGATATCCAGCTGGCCCGTCGAATCCGCGGAGAACGCGCCTAGAGCGCCAATGCACTACAGCCTGTATGCATTCCAAAACGGCTCTTTTCAGAGCCACCATAACATCACGAAAAGAATCACTGCTATAATATATATTAATACGATATGTAATATATAAATAATAAATAGAAATACAGAATCCTTTTGATAATTGATATATACAATAGAAACAATGCACATTTTACATAATACTGGGCCGTGATATAAGGTCAGGGATTTTTAATTACATATAGAAAGTTCATTAGAGGGAGCGGGAGAAAGGGGGGGGGGGGTAATTACCTGTATTTGATGAAGAGTGAGTGCGTATGTCACATGCCACTGTCCATATATTGCCGTGCCTTGCACCATGACACCCTCTTCCCCTCTGTTCCTATTGAAATTAGAGGAAAAAATAAACCATTGATAAAATCACAGGAACAGTCCATACGTAGTTTTAATCATTTTTTTTCAATAAAAGAAATGGGGAATCGCCAGGTTTTCTTTCTGTTATTTGAATGTAGGATTTATATAGGTTAGTCGGTATACTTTTCCTAATAAATATATTATATGGAGTACATAATCATTTCTTTTTTCAAGTGGGTTTCTTTGTAATTTTTTTAAAATAAGAATTCACTTGTCATTCTGTTATTAGAATATAAAATACATGTATTCGCTAATTCTATCGTATTTTACTCAGATCCTATGCAGCAATATTGCAACATAGTCACGAGCTTCTAAATTGAGTTGCGTGCTCGATTATTTCATATCAAATGTTGGTGTGCACGTCATCATTTTTTTCAAGAAAATGAAATAAGTGGTGCACGTGGAGGAGGAGGTTTAAATTGGGTTCCTCAGTCGATTAGTGGTGCACGTGAGGGAGTATGGTTAGCTAAAGTACAAAATGAGAATGAATGCGTCGCATGATGGCGCATTCACGATATTCATTTTTTTTAGGCGCCCGGACCACGGACAGCGGTCAGCGTACCGCTGATTGGTTGATAGTCACAATAGCCCGGCGGTCAACGCGAACGCCACATCGCGTATAAAAAGGCAGAAAAAAGCAGTGAGTAGTCATTACACAAATGCACATTGCTCCGGTCTAATCTTCAATTCGCTGTCGTCTCATCTCATTAATAAAACATCATGTCTGGAAGAGGAAAGAGTGGAAAGGCACGAACCAAGGCAAAGACTCGCTCATCCCGTGCTGGTCTTCAGTTCCCAGTGGGACGTGTTCACCGATTTCTTCGCAAGGGCAGTTATGCACAGAGGGTAGGCGCTGGAGCACCCGTCTACATGGCTGCAGTACTGGAGTACCTGACTGCCGAAATCTTGGAACTCGCCGGGCCGGCAATGCTGCTCGTGACAACAAGAAGTCAAGGATCATCCCTCGTCACCTTCAGCTCGCCGTACGCAACGACGAGGAACTGAACAAACTATTGGGTGGTGTGACAATCGCCCAAGGTGGTGTACTGCCAAACATCCAAGCCGTGTTGCTTCCAAAGAAGACTGCAAAATCAAGCTAGCTTGCTTCTACAAAACCAAACCAAACAACGGCCCTTTTAAGGGCCACTAATTATTCACGAAAGAATCTTGTTGTTTTTTATGTAAAATAAAGTTCCCCGATATCAAAATGTCCACATGGTCGAACACCCCCCCCCCTCTCTCTCTCTCCCTCTCTCTCTATCTATCCCTCTGTCTCTTACTGGCTCTATACAAATAATAAGGTAAATAACGCAAAAATGGTTAACGAGACCTCAGTGAGGCTCAAGAAGTAAACGTAAAAAATGAAATGAAATGAAACGATTCTTACAAATCTGGCAATATGAAATTTGAAAAAAATGGGAGGGGTGTGGTCGAAGATGAAATAGTAGAAGTAGTAGAAGCAGTAGTAGTATACCAAAGTCAAGAAGTAACAAAAAAAAGTTTTGGAATGGCAAAACTTGTACCATTATTCAGATTACAATATATTATGTCGCAGATTGTTGTTGTCGTCGAGCGCCCCCTTGTGGCGAAATTTTCCTTGTCTCGGTGTTCTGCATGGCGTTATATTGAGAAGCTGTAGTTACTATGCTATACAATACTGGATAAAGATTTTTAATGTATTCATATACGTGTGTTTTAAAGTGGGTACGACGAAAAATATAGAAATAAATAGCGTTTAGAAATTCGAGTTTGTCTTCGAATAGGGAAATGACAGAAGCGGCAATGATGATGATGACGATGATGATAACAATGATAATAATAAATAATAATAATGATGATGATAATAACAATAAGAAGAAGAAGAAAAGAAGAAGACGAAGAAAAAGAAGAAGAAGACGAAGAAAAAGAAGAAGAAAAAGAATAAGAAAAGAAGAAGAAGGAGAAGAAGAAGAAAAAAAAAGAAGAAGACTCTTTTTTGAGTGAAGCTAGTGAAGCGGGCGACACAGTGGTGGTGGTGCTGGCAACCTGGGGAGGTTTCCTACCACGTACGCAACCATGACGTATAATGATGATTTCTCGGGGAAGGGGACACTTGTTTTGTTTACACCGCAACTGTAAATACGTATACCAAGATGGCTGAGAAGGATACCAAGAAGGCTCCTAAGAAGAAACCAGCGACCCATCCGCCTGCTGCTGAGATGGTTATGACAGCAATCAGCGAATTGAAGGAGCGGAATGGATCTTCGCTCCAGGCAATCAAGAAGTACATCGAGCAGAACTTCGATGTCCAGATGGACCGACAGCTCATATTCATCAAGAAGGCTCTAAAGGCTGGTGTGGAGAAGGGCAAACTTACGCAGACGAAGGGTAAAGGTGCTTCGGGGTCATTCAAGTTGAATGTGCAAGCAGCCAAGGCACAAGCAGCGGAGAAGGCCAAGAAGGAGAAAGAGAGAGCCAAACAGCAAGCACAGCGGGAGAAGGAAAAGGCGAAATCTGCAGCCCAGAAGGAGAAGAAGCAGAAGGCAGCCGCCGCTAAGAAGGCAAAGGCAGCACCAAAGAAAGTGAAGAAGCCTGCAAAGAAGACTAAGACCACTGAGAAGAAAGAAAAGAAAAAGACACCAAAGAAGAAAGTCCCTGCCAAGAAGTCGACACCCAAGAAGGCAGTAACCAAGAAGCCAAAGGCTTCGAACCCCAAGAAACCCGCAGCAAAGAAAGTAGCGGCAAAGAAATCCAAGTGATTTCTGCATAGCCACTTTCCAGTGCCAACAAAACGGCTCTTTTCAGAGCCACCAAATTTCCAAGAAAGAATACCTGTCTGTATGAAAAAAAATAATATAAAGAAATATTCTTATAGCATTGTCCATATTGTGGCAATCCTATGGTATAAACCTTAAAAAATGATGAAATGTGAGGATTGTGTATTCATTCAAATTATAAAGTAGCCACGGAATTATGAAATGTAACATTATAAGAAGAATGAAAAAGAAGGGGGTGTTTAAATGGTGGGCGGGATGTGAATGACATATAAAGGTATGAAAATGTATATGTACTAACTATCTATAAAAATTACATAATAGGAAACAATATATATATATATATATATATATGAATAAAATCGAAGAGACAGAATCAAAGGTCAAAATGAAGAAAACGAAATATATGCAAGTGCAAAGAATATGAGGGGGTCGGTATTACTGGAGGATTTAAAATGCATACATTTGAAATATTGCCTTATATTCGAGTACTATGTACAATGTCTTCCGAAAATTATGCGATTTTTTCCCCCCGAAGGATCATTATTCCGTGCGTTTTCAGGGCGGGGACTCTTTTCAGAAATTATATCGGCGTCGGCACAAGGGGGCGCTCTGAATTCGCCGGCGGGTCGGCGCGGTGACGAATTTCGTCACCCACGTCCGCAATCCGACCACAATTGCCGCTGCTCTCGCTTTTTAACTCATTCGCTCAGCGTAACATCCAGTCTTCAGTATCGTACACAACTAGCTCTCATTCATCAAGATGTCAGGTCGCGGAAAAGGAGGAAAGGGTCTCGGAAAGGGTGGTGCCAAGCGTCATCGCAAGGTTCTCCGAGACAACATCCAAGGTATCACGAAGCCTGCTATCCGCCGTCTAGCAAGAAGAGGTGGAGTCAAGAGGATCTCTGGTCTCATCTACGAAGAGACACGCGGTGTACTGAAAGTCTTCTTGGAGAATGTCATCCGTGATGCCGTCACCTACTGTGAGCATGCCAAGCGCAAGACTGTCACAGCCATGGACGTGGTCTATGCACTAAAGAGGCAGGGCCGTACTCTGTACGGTTTCGGCGGCTAATCTAACCATATGGTTATGACTACAAATAACGGCTCTTTTCAGAGCCACCACATGAGCAAGAAAGAATGCTGTTGATTTTAATTAATGACTAGATAATGATATAAATTAATCCGAGATTAAATGAATTTTATCTTTGCGTATATTGCAATGTAGGTCAAGAATGATTAGGGGATAATTTCAGATATTTATATGAATAATTTCAGATATTCATATACATGGTAATATATAAAAATATAAAATATCATGTACCAGTGAATACTAAATAACTTACAAACAGCACTATCATCATATTGCCTTAAACCGAGTGCGATTCACACGTAGCTAGCCAAAGAGGTGCGGGTCAGATTCAGAGTTGTGGTACGGTTTCGTTTTTTTTTAATAGCAATTATATAGGAATATTTACAACATTTGAACGAAAAGAAGAGTTCCATTACATAGCAACAAGATGCAAAAAATGTTGTTTTTTGTCATGACCAATGACGAACAAAAATATATTATTCATAGATCGCTGCAATATAACCTTGGTGAACTGTATACTTCGTAATGATCATAAGCAAGAAATATAAACAACACGGCAGCGATAAAAAATGTATGCATCATATGCGTTATAATGTAATTAAACGACTATGATATAAACGATAACTAGTGTAAAGTCTCGATTTCTTTCAAGTAATCGAACGGCCGTGGATATACTTGGGATAGGGCGAGGTAGGTAGAGAAAAGAGATTGGGTGACAGACGGAGAGAGAGTGAACATTTTTTTTACAGGAAAATGTTAGCCTTCGCCCCTGGTTATCTATCCAGGTCGCTGTTAAGTCAGATTTTGCCAACTAAAAAAAAAACGGCGTAAACTTCTTATTCTAGTTTAAGAAAATCCAGATCATTAGGCGTGGTTTTTTCGATTTAATTAAAATCAGGTACTTTTCAACGAGAGTTTGTGCCGTTAATTAGGAATAAGGAATATTTATCTTTATAGAGGAACATTTACAATAAAGATGAATTTGTATTTTGACAGGTTCGCAGGGAGGCATTTTTTGGTATGTCTTGATGAAGTAAATTGATAAGTAAAAATGGAAAAAAATATCACCATTTTCAATTTTCACGATACCCAGTTAAAAACCAGGTCATTATTTTGTGCAACTTTACCAGGAAAGGGAACAATTTTAATTCCACCCGATAAAAATTGTACAAGTTGTAACGACATATCGCCACTTGCCGTCAGTGGGCCTATTACATCACAACAAGTCGTCGCTTTCGTCTCCATCATCATAATTGTACTCTTTTCTATGTGGATATTGATTAAAAAACATATAGATTTCGCTCAGCATAGAGTTTAGCATATGTAATAAACTGGGATGTTGTCCTGTTTTCGAAAGAGTTTTTACTGATCCCTAAAGTCGGTCAAAACAAAATAAGAAGAAAATAGAATCACCACACTAATTGCTCACTTACAATACTCTGTCGCCATCTCTCGACCAGGGGCAGTACAGGCGCCAATTGGCCAATGAATGAAAGACCGGGGCTCATTTGCATACGGACCGAACCGCGCCGCACCCGGACGCGGTGTATAAATAGGGCTATTGGGACGGTGCACTCGCATTAGCAACAGAATATCTGATCGACGCACACGTTTCGCTACATTCTTCACATACCAGCTTACATTCATCATGGCTCCAACAGGTCAAGTTGCCAAGAAAGGTTCCAAGAAAGCAGTCAAGGCGCCCCGGCCCAGCGGTGGCAAGAAAAGGCACAGGAAAAGGAAGGAGAGCTACGGAATCTACATCTACAAGGTCCTCAAGCAGGTTCACCCCGATACTGGAATCTCTAGCCGGGCCATGACGATCATGAACAGCTTCGTCAACGACATCTTTGAGCGAATTGCCGGCGAATCTTCTCGGCTGGCCAAATACAACAAGAAGTCAACCATCAGCAGTCGTGAGATCCAGACCGCTGTCCGCCTACTTCTTCCAGGGGAGCTTGCTAAGCACGCCGTGAGTGAGGGCACCAAAGCGGTGACGAAGTATACCACATCTAAATAGAGAGAGTTCTACTCTCTGTACAAACAACGGCCCTTTTCAGGGCCACACAAATATTCAAGAAAGAATGCATTATGTAGTATAAGCATTATGATAAGCATTATGATAATAAATAAGCGTAAATAAGGAATAAATAAGCATATGAATGAACGGTGGAATATATTAAACAAATAATATTAAAATAAGATGCAATAAAATGCAATAACTTAAATAAATTAAAATAAGATGCAATAAAATGCAATAACTTAAATAAATTAAAATAAAATGCAATAACTAAAAGGGTGCCGATGATTAGGCATGATCATGGAAAAAAGTATTGATGCGGGTCTATATTCGTGTGTTTATGAATGCATGCATAGAGTTATAAATAAATACTGAATAAGGGGAGTCGGGGGACACAGGAGGCAAAGAAAGTCCACACTAGCATGTTTGAGAAGGCAGGAGTAAGGAGGGGGGGGTGGTGTCTTGATTATTCATTCACACATGATGCCCCTTTTCCTCAATTTCTTTTACCTATAACTTCGGCACCCCATTGGTGTCTTCACTCACGCAGTGCCGTTATGAACAGCGCCACCTTCCGATAAAAATAAATGACGGCACCCTATCACGCTTCGCGCGTTATGACAATAGAACAACCCAACTGACCAATCACAAGAGCTCTGCGGACGGCGCCGTCGGGTTTGGGATCTCGCGTTGCTCATATAAATAGCGATCATTTTTCAGCAGCAGTCACTCATCTCGTTTTCTACGTTCGATTCGCAGACTTACCATCAGACAAGTAACCAACCATGGCACGCACGAAGCAGACGGCTCGCAAATCTACCGGAGGGAAGGCTCCCCGAAAGCAGTTGGCAACCAAGGCGGCCAGGAAGAGTGCTCCAGCCACCGGAGGCGTTAAAAAACCACATAGGTACAGGCCTGGAACTGTCGCCCTGAGAGAGATCCGCCGCTACCAGAAAAGCACCGAGCTTCTGATCCGAAAACTCCCATTCCAGCGGCTAGTGAGGGAGATTGCCCAGGACTTCAAAACAGAGCTCCGCTTCCAGAGTTCCGCCGTGATGGCCCTTCAAGAAGCTAGCGAGGCCTATCTGGTCGGGCTATTTGAAGATACCAACCTGTGCGCCATCCATGCCAAGAGAGTTACCATCATGCCGAAAGATATCCAGCTGGCCCGTCGAATCCGCGGAGAACGCGCCTAGAGCGCCAATGCACTACAGCCTGTATGGCATTCCAAAACGGCTCTTTTCAGAGCCACCATAACATCACGAAAGAATCACTGCTATAATATATATTAATACGATATGTAATATATAAATAATAAATAGAAATACAGAATCCTTTTGATAATTGATATATACAATAGAAACAATGCACATTTTACATAATACTGGGCCGTGATATAAGGTCGGGATTTTTTAATTACATATAGAAAGTTCATTAGAGGGAGCGGGAGAAAGGGGGGGGGGGGTAATTACCTGTATTTGATGAAGAGTGAGTGCGTATGTCACATGCCACTGTCCATATATTGCCGTGCCTTGCACCATGACACCCTCTTCCCCTCTGTTCCTATTGAAATTAGAGGAAAAAAATAAACCATTGATAAAATCACAGGAACAGTCCATACGTAGTTTTAATCATTTTTTTTCAAATAAAAGAAATGGGGAATCGCCAGGTTTTCCTTTCTGTTATTTGAATGTAGGATTTATATAGGTTAGTCGGTATACTTTTCCTAATAAATATATTATATGGAGTACATAATCATTTCTTTTTTCAAGTGGGTTTCTTTGTAATTTTTTTAAAATAAGAATTCACTTGTCATTCTGTTATTAGAATATAAAATACATGTATTCGCTAATTCTATCGTATTTTACTCAGATCCTATGCAGCAATATTGCAACATAGTCACGAGCTTCTAAATTGAGTTGCGTGCTCGATTATTTCATATCAAATGTTGGTGTGCACGTCATCATTTTTTTCAAGAAAATGAAATAAGTGGTGCACGTGGAGGAGGAGGTTTAAATTGGGTTCCTCAGTCGATTAGTGGTGCACGTGAGGGAGTATGGTTAGCTAAAGTACAAAATGAGAATGAATGCGTCGCATGATGGCAGCATTCACGATATTCATTTTTTTTAGGCGCCCGGACCACGGACAGCGGTCAGCGTACCGCTGATTGGTTGATAGTCACAATAGCCCGGCGGTCAACGCGAACGCCACATCGCGTATAAAAAGGCAGAAAAAAGCAGTGAGTAGTCATTACACAAATGCACATTGCTCCGGTCTAATCTTCAATTCGCTGTCGTCTCATCTCATTAATAAAACATCATGTCTGGAAGAGGAAAGAGTGGAAAGGCACGAACCAAGGCAAAGACTCGCTCATCCCGTGCTGGTCTTCAGTTCCCAGTGGGACGTGTTCACCGATTTCTTCGCAAGGGCAGTTATGCACAGAGGGTAGGCGCTGGAGCACCCGTCTACATGGCTGCAGTACTGGAGTACCTGACTGCCGAAATCTTGGAACTCGCCGGCAATGCTGCTCGTGACAACAAGAAGTCAAGGATCATCCCTCGTCACCTTCAGCTCGCCGTACGCAACGACGAGGAACTGAACAAACTATTGGGTGGTGTGACAATCGCCCAAGGTGGTGTACTGCCAAACATCCAAGCCGTGTTGCTTCCAAAGAAGACTGCAAAATCAAGCTAGCTTGCTTCTACAAAACCAAACCAAACAACGGCCCTTTTAAGGGCCACTAATTATTCACGAAAGAATCTTGTTGTTTTTTATGTAAAATAAAGTTCCCCGATATCAAAATGTCCACATGGTCGAACACCCCCCCCCCCTCTCTCTCTCTCCCTCTCTCTCTATCTATCCCTCTGTCTCTTACTGGCTCTATACAAATAATAAGGTAAATAACGCAAAAATGGTTAACGAGACCTCAGTGAGGCTCAAGAAGTAAACGTAAAAAATGAAATGAAATGAAACGATTCTTACAAATCTGGCAATATGAAATTTGAAAAAAATGGGAGGGGTGTGGTCGAAGATGAAATAGTAGAAGTAGTAGAAGCAGTAGTAGTATACCAAAGTCAAGAAGTAACAAAAAAAAGTTTTGGAATGGCAAAACTTGTACCATTATTCAGATTACAATATATTATGTCGCAGATTGTTGTTGTCGTCGAGCGCCCCCTTGTGGCGAAATTTTCCTTGTCTCGGTGTTCTGCATGGCGTTATATTGAGAAGCTGTAGTTACTATGCTATACAATACTGGATAAAGATTTTTAATGTATTCATATACGTGTGTTTTAAAGTGGGTACGACGAAAAATATAGAAATAAATAGCGTTTAGAAATTCGAGTTTGTCTTCGAATAGGGAAATGACAGAAGCGGCAATGATGATGATGACGATGATGATAACAATGATAATAATAAATAATAATAATGATGATGATAATAACAATAAGAAGAAGAAGAAAAGAAGAAGACGAAGAAAAAGAAGAAGAAGACGAAGAAAAAGAAGAAGAAAAAGAATAAGAAAAGAAGAAGAAGGAGAAGAAGAAGAAAAAAAAAGAAGAAGACTCTTTTTTGAGTGAAGCTAGTGAAGCGGGCGACACAGTGGTGGTGGTGCTGGCAACCTGGGGAGGTTTCCTACCACGTACGCAACCATGACGTATAATGATGATTTCTCGGGGAAGGGGACACTTGTTTTGTTTACACCGCAACTGTAAATACGTATACCAAGATGGCTGAGAAGGATACCAAGAAGGCTCCTAAGAAGAAACCAGCGACCCATCCGCCTGCTGCTGAGATGGTTATGACAGCAATCAGCGAATTGAAGGAGCGGAATGGATCTTCGCTCCAGGCAATCAAGAAGTACATCGAGCAGAACTTCGATGTCCAGATGGACCGACAGCTCATATTCATCAAGAAGGCTCTAAAGGCTGGTGTGGAGAAGGGCAAACTTACGCAGACGAAGGGTAAAGGTGCTTCGGGGTCATTCAAGTTGAATGTGCAAGCAGCCAAGGCACAAGCAGCGGAGAAGGCCAAGAAGGAGAAAGAGAGAGCCAAACAGCAAGCACAGCGGGAGAAGGAAAAGGCGAAATCTGCAGCCCAGAAGGAGAAGAAGCAGAAGGCAGCCGCCGCTAAGAAGGCAAAGGCAGCACCAAAGAAAGTGAAGAAGCCTGCAAAGAAGACTAAGACCACTGAGAAGAAAGAAAAGAAAAAGACACCAAAGAAGAAAGTCCCTGCCAAGAAGTCGACACCCAAGAAGGCAGTAACCAAGAAGCCAAAGGCTTCGAACCCCAAGAAACCCGCAGCAAAGAAAGTAGCGGCAAAGAAATCCAAGTGATTTCTGCATAGCCACTTTCCAGTGCCAACAAAACGGCTCTTTTCAGAGCCACCAAATTTCCAAGAAAGAATACCTGTCTGTATGAAAAAAAATAATATAAAGAAATATTCTTATAGCATTGTCCATATTGTGGCAATCCTATGGTATAAACCTTAAAAAATGATGAAATGTGAGGATTGTGTATTCATTCAAATTATAAAGTAGCCACGGAATTATGAAATGTAACATTATAAGAAGAAAGAAAAAGAAGGGGGTGTTTAAATGGTGGGCGGGATGTGAATGACATATAAAGGTATGAAAATGTATATGTACTAACTATCTATAAAAATTACATAATAGGAAACAATATATATATATATATATATATATGAATAAAATCGAAGAGACAGAATCAAAGGTCAAAATGAAGAAAACGAAATATATGCAAGTGCAAAGAATATGAGGGGGTCGGTATTACTGGAGGATTTAAAATGCATACATTTGAAATATTGCCTTATATTCGAGTACTATGTACAATGTCTTCCGAAAATTATGCGATTTTTTCCCCCCGAAGGATCATTATTCCGTGCGTTTTCAGGGCGGGGACTCTTTTCAGAAATTATATCGGCGTCGGCACAAGGGGGCGCTCTGAATTCGCCGGCGGGTCGGCGCGGTGACGAATTTCGTCACCCACGTCCGCAATCA
>NW_026974314.1:0-41752 GCF_037042905.1 Lytechinus pictus | reverse complement strand
TGTGGGATCTTCTAACATCCATAGGCATCAATATTAAGAAGATAAAGCAGATCCGATGAGTTTTTATTTTTCGCCCTACCCGCGACTGGTCCAAATTTTCCAAAATATGACCAAATTGATTTCTTCAAAATTGCCCCCGAGACCCCCCCCAATTCAGCCGTCTCCGCTCTGTGGGATCTTCTAACATCCATAGGCATCAATATTAAGAAGATAAAGCAGATCCGATGAGTTTTTATTTTTCGCCCTACCCGCGACTGGTCCAAATTTTCCAAAATATGACCAAATTGATTTCTTCAAAATTGCCCCCGAGACCCCCCCCAATTCAGCCGTCTCCGCTCTGTGGGATCTTCTAACATCCATAGGCATCAATATTAAGAAGATAAAGCAGATCCGATGAGTTTTTATTTTTCGCCCTACCCGCGACTGGTCCAAATTTTCCAAAATATGACCAAATTGATTTCTTCAAAATTGCCCCCGAGACCCCCCCCAATTCAGCCGTCTCCGCTCTGTGGGATCTTCTAACATCCATAGGCATCAATATTAAGAAGATAAAGCAGATCCGATGAGTTTTTATTTTTCGCCCTACCCGCGACTGGTCCAAATTTTCCAAAATATGACCAAATTGATTTCTTCAAAATTGCCCCCGAGACCCCCCCCAATTCAGCCGTCTCCGCTCTGTGGGATCTTCTAACATCCATAGGCATCAATATTAAGAAGATAAAGCAGATCCGATGAGTTTTTATTTTTCGCCCTACCCGCGACTGGTCCAAATTTTCCAAAATATGACCAAATTGATTTCTTCAAAATTGCCCCCGAGACCCCCCCCAATTCAGCCGTCTCCGCTCTGTGGGATCTTCTAACATCCATAGGCATCAATATTAAGAAGATAAAGCAGATCCGATGAGTTTTTATTTTTCGCCCTACCCGCGACTGGTCCAAATTTTCCAAAATATGACCAAATTGATTTCTTCAAAATTGCCCCCGAGACCCCCCCCAATTCAGCCGTCTCCGCTCTGTGGGATCTTCTAACATCCATAGGCATCAATATTAAGAAGATAAAGCAGATCCGATGAGTTTTTATTTTTCGCCCTACCCGCGACTGGTCCAAATTTTCCAAAATATGACCAAATTGATTTCTTCAAAATTGCCCCCGAGACCCCCCCCAATTCAGCCGTCTCCGCTCTGTGGGATCTTCTAACATCCATAGGCATCAATATTAAGAAGATAAAGCAGATCCGATGAGTTTTTATTTTTCGCCCTACCCGCGACTGGTCCAAATTTTCCAAAATATGACCAAATTGATTTCTTCAAAATTGCCCCCGAGACCCCCCCCAATTCAGCCGTCTCCGCTCTGTGGGATCTTCTAACATCCATAGGCATCAATATTAAGAAGATAAAGCAGATCCGATGAGTTTTTATTTTTCGCCCTACCCGCGACTGGTCCAAATTTTCCAAAATATGACCAAATTGATTTCTTCAAAATTGCCCCCGAGACCCCCCCCAATTCAGCCGTCTCCGCTCTGTGGGATCTTCTAACATCCATAGGCATCAATATTAAGAAGATAAAGCAGATCCGATGAGTTTTTATTTTTCGCCCTACCCGCGACTGGTCCAAATTTTCCAAAATATGACCAAATTGATTTCTTCAAAATTGCCCCCGAGACCCCCCCCAATTCAGCCGTCTCCGCTCTGTGGGATCTTCTAACATCCATAGGCATCAATATTAAGAAGATAAAGCAGATCCGATGAGTTTTTATTTTTCGCCCTACCCGCGACTGGTCCAAATTTTCCAAAATATGACCAAATTGATTTCTTCAAAATTGCCCCCGAGACCCCCCCCAATTCAGCCGTCTCCGCTCTGTGGGATCTTCTAACATCCATAGGCATCAATATTAAGAAGATAAAGCAGATCCGATGAGTTTTTATTTTTCGCCCTACCCGCGACTGGTCCAAATTTTCCAAAATATGACCAAATTGATTTCTTCAAAATTGCCCCCGAGACCCCCCCCAATTCAGCCGTCTCCGCTCTGTGGGATCTTCTAACATCCATAGGCATCAATATTAAGAAGATAAAGCAGATCCGATGAGTTTTTATTTTTCGCCCTACCCGCGACTGGTCCAAATTTTCCAAAATATGACCAAATTGATTTCTTCAAAATTGCCCCCGAGACCCCCCCCAATTCAGCCGTCTCCGCTCTGTGGGATCTTCTAACATCCATAGGCATCAATATTAAGAAGATAAAGCAGATCCGATGAGTTTTTATTTTTCGCCCTACCCGCGACTGGTCCAAATTTTCCAAAATATGACCAAATTGATTTCTTCAAAATTGCCCCCGAGACCCCCCCCAATTCAGCCGTCTCCGCTCTGTGGGATCTTCTAACATCCATAGGCATCAATATTAAGAAGATAAAGCAGATCCGATGAGTTTTTATTTTTCGCCCTACCCGCGACTGGTCCAAATTTTCCAAAATATGACCAAATTGATTTCTTCAAAATTGCCCCCGAGACCCCCCCCAATTCAGCCGTCTCCGCTCTGTGGGATCTTCTAACATCCATAGGCATCAATATTAAGAAGATAAAGCAGATCCGATGAGTTTTTATTTTTCGCCCTACCCGCGACTGGTCCAAATTTTCCAAAATATGACCAAATTGATTTCTTCAAAATTGCCCCCGAGACCCCCCCCAATTCAGCCGTCTCCGCTCTGTGGGATCTTCTAACATCCATAGGCATCAATATTAAGAAGATAAAGCAGATCCGATGAGTTTTTATTTTTCGCCCTACCCGCGACTGGTCCAAATTTTCCAAAATATGACCAAATTGATTTCTTCAAAATTGCCCCCGAGACCCCCCCCAATTCAGCCGTCTCCGCTCTGTGGGATCTTCTAACATCCATAGGCATCAATATTAAGAAGATAAAGCAGATCCGATGAGTTTTTATTTTTCGCCCTACCCGCGACTGGTCCAAATTTTCCAAAATATGACCAAATTGATTTCTTCAAAATTGCCCCCGAGACCCCCCCCAATTCAGCCGTCTCCGCTCTGTGGGATCTTCTAACATCCATAGGCATCAATATTAAGAAGATAAAGCAGATCCGATGAGTTTTTATTTTTCGCCCTACCCGCGACTGGTCCAAATTTTCCAAAATATGACCAAATTGATTTCTTCAAAATTGCCCCCGAGACCCCCCCCAATTCAGCCGTCTCCGCTCTGTGGGATCTTCTAACATCCATAGGCATCAATATTAAGAAGATAAAGCAGATCCGATGAGTTTTTATTTTTCGCCCTACCCGCGACTGGTCCAAATTTTCCAAAATATGACCAAATTGATTTCTTCAAAATTGCCCCCGAGACCCCCCCCAATTCAGCCGTCTCCGCTCTGTGGGATCTTCTAACATCCATAGGCATCAATATTAAGAAGATAAAGCAGATCCGATGAGTTTTTATTTTTCGCCCTACCCGCGACTGGTCCAAATTTTCCAAAATATGACCAAATTGATTTCTTCAAAATTGCCCCCGAGACCCCCCCCAATTCAGCCGTCTCCGCTCTGTGGGATCTTCTAACATCCATAGGCATCAATATTAAGAAGATAAAGCAGATCCGATGAGTTTTTATTTTTCGCCCTACCCGCGACTGGTCCAAATTTTCCAAAATATGACCAAATTGATTTCTTCAAAATTGCCCCCGAGACCCCCCCCAATTCAGCCGTCTCCGCTCTGTGGGATCTTCTAACATCCATAGGCATCAATATTAAGAAGATAAAGCAGATCCGATGAGTTTTTATTTTTCGCCCTACCCGCGACTGGTCCAAATTTTCCAAAATATGACCAAATTGATTTCTTCAAAATTGCCCCCGAGACCCCCCCCAATTCAGCCGTCTCCGCTCTGTGGGATCTTCTAACATCCATAGGCATCAATATTAAGAAGATAAAGCAGATCCGATGAGTTTTTATTTTTCGCCCTACCCGCGACTGGTCCAAATTTTCCAAAATATGACCAAATTGATTTCTTCAAAATTGCCCCCGAGACCCCCCCCAATTCAGCCGTCTCCGCTCTGTGGGATCTTCTAACATCCATAGGCATCAATATTAAGAAGATAAAGCAGATCCGATGAGTTTTTATTTTTCGCCCTACCCGCGACTGGTCCAAATTTTCCAAAATATGACCAAATTGATTTCTTCAAAATTGCCCCCGAGACCCCCCCCAATTCAGCCGTCTCCGCTCTGTGGGATCTTCTAACATCCATAGGCATCAATATTAAGAAGATAAAGCAGATCCGATGAGTTTTTATTTTTCGCCCTACCCGCGACTGGTCCAAATTTTCCAAAATATGACCAAATTGATTTCTTCAAAATTGCCCCCGAGACCCCCCCCAATTCAGCCGTCTCCGCTCTGTGGGATCTTCTAACATCCATAGGCATCAATATTAAGAAGATAAAGCAGATCCGATGAGTTTTTATTTTTCGCCCTACCCGCGACTGGTCCAAATTTTCCAAAATATGACCAAATTGATTTCTTCAAAATTGCCCCCGAGACCCCCCCCAATTCAGCCGTCTCCGCTCTGTGGGATCTTCTAACATCCATAGGCATCAATATTAAGAAGATAAAGCAGATCCGATGAGTTTTTATTTTTCGCCCTACCCGCGACTGGTCCAAATTTTCCAAAATATGACCAAATTGATTTCTTCAAAATTGCCCCCGAGACCCCCCCCAATTCAGCCGTCTCCGCTCTGTGGGATCTTCTAACATCCATAGGCATCAATATTAAGAAGATAAAGCAGATCCGATGAGTTTTTATTTTTCGCCCTACCCGCGACTGGTCCAAATTTTCCAAAATATGACCAAATTGATTTCTTCAAAATTGCCCCCGAGACCCCCCCCAATTCAGCCGTCTCCGCTCTGTGGGATCTTCTAACATCCATAGGCATCAATATTAAGAAGATAAAGCAGATCCGATGAGTTTTTATTTTTCGCCCTACCCGCGACTGGTCCAAATTTTCCAAAATATGACCAAATTGATTTCTTCAAAATTGCCCCCGAGACCCCCCCCAATTCAGCCGTCTCCGCTCTGTGGGATCTTCTAACATCCATAGGCATCAATATTAAGAAGATAAAGCAGATCCGATGAGTTTTTATTTTTCGCCCTACCCGCGACTGGTCCAAATTTTCCAAAATATGACCAAATTGATTTCTTCAAAATTGCCCCCGAGACCCCCCCCAATTCAGCCGTCTCCGCTCTGTGGGATCTTCTAACATCCATAGGCATCAATATTAAGAAGATAAAGCAGATCCGATGAGTTTTTATTTTTCGCCCTACCCGCGACTGGTCCAAATTTTCCAAAATATGACCAAATTGATTTCTTCAAAATTGCCCCCGAGACCCCCCCCAATTCAGCCGTCTCCGCTCTGTGGGATCTTCTAACATCCATAGGCATCAATATTAAGAAGATAAAGCAGATCCGATGAGTTTTTATTTTTCGCCCTACCCGCGACTGGTCCAAATTTTCCAAAATATGACCAAATTGATTTCTTCAAAATTGCCCCCGAGACCCCCCCCAATTCAGCCGTCTCCGCTCTGTGGGATCTTCTAACATCCATAGGCATCAATATTAAGAAGATAAAGCAGATCCGATGAGTTTTTATTTTTCGCCCTACCCGCGACTGG
This sequence comes from Lytechinus pictus, assembly GCF_037042905.1. Taxonomy (NCBI): domain Eukaryota; kingdom Metazoa; phylum Echinodermata; class Echinoidea; order Temnopleuroida; family Toxopneustidae; genus Lytechinus; species Lytechinus pictus. The sequence continues at coordinate 36,086 of NW_026974314.1, read as the reverse complement.
TCCAAATTTTCCAAAATATGACCAAATTGATTTCTTCAAAATTGCCCCCGAGACCCCCCCCAATTCAGCCGTCTCCGCTCTGTGGGATCTTCTAACATCCATAGGCATCAATATTAAGAAGATAAAGCAGATCCGATGAGTTTTTATTTTTCGCCCTACCCGCGACTGGTCCAAATTTTCCAAAATATGACCAAATTGATTTCTTCAAAATTGCCCCCGAGACCCCCCCCAATTCAGCCGTCTCCGCTCTGTGGGATCTTCTAACATCCATAGGCATCAATATTAAGAAGATAAAGCAGATCCGATGAGTTTTTATTTTTCGCCCTACCCGCGACTGGTCCAAATTTTCCAAAATATGACCAAATTGATTTCTTCAAAATTGCCCCCGAGACCCCCCCCAATTCAGCCGTCTCCGCTCTGTGGGATCTTCTAACATCCATAGGCATCAATATTAAGAAGATAAAGCAGATCCGATGAGTTTTTATTTTTCGCCCTACCCGCGACTGGTCCAAATTTTCCAAAATATGACCAAATTGATTTCTTCAAAATTGCCCCCGAGACCCCCCCCAATTCAGCCGTCTCCGCTCTGTGGGATCTTCTAACATCCATAGGCATCAATATTAAGAAGATAAAGCAGATCCGATGAGTTTTTATTTTTCGCCCTACCCGCGACTGGTCCAAATTTTCCAAAATATGACCAAATTGATTTCTTCAAAATTGCCCCCGAGACCCCCCCCAATTCAGCCGTCTCCGCTCTGTGGGATCTTCTAACATCCATAGGCATCAATATTAAGAAGATAAAGCAGATCCGATGAGTTTTTATTTTTCGCCCTACCCGCGACTGGTCCAAATTTTCCAAAATATGACCAAATTGATTTCTTCAAAATTGCCCCCGAGACCCCCCCCAATTCAGCCGTCTCCGCTCTGTGGGATCTTCTAACATCCATAGGCATCAATATTAAGAAGATAAAGCAGATCCGATGAGTTTTTATTTTTCGCCCTACCCGCGACTGGTCCAAATTTTCCAAAATATGACCAAATTGATTTCTTCAAAATTGCCCCCGAGACCCCCCCCAATTCAGCCGTCTCCGCTCTGTGGGATCTTCTAACATCCATAGGCATCAATATTAAGAAGATAAAGCAGATCCGATGAGTTTTTATTTTTCGCCCTACCCGCGACTGGTCCAAATTTTCCAAAATATGACCAAATTGATTTCTTCAAAATTGCCCCCGAGACCCCCCCCAATTCAGCCGTCTCCGCTCTGTGGGATCTTCTAACATCCATAGGCATCAATATTAAGAAGATAAAGCAGATCCGATGAGTTTTTATTTTTCGCCCTACCCGCGACTGGTCCAAATTTTCCAAAATATGACCAAATTGATTTCTTCAAAATTGCCCCCGAGACCCCCCCCAATTCAGCCGTCTCCGCTCTGTGGGATCTTCTAACATCCATAGGCATCAATATTAAGAAGATAAAGCAGATCCGATGAGTTTTTATTTTTCGCCCTACCCGCGACTGGTCCAAATTTTCCAAAATATGACCAAATTGATTTCTTCAAAATTGCCCCCGAGACCCCCCCCAATTCAGCCGTCTCCGCTCTGTGGGATCTTCTAACATCCATAGGCATCAATATTAAGAAGATAAAGCAGATCCGATGAGTTTTTATTTTTCGCCCTACCCGCGACTGGTCCAAATTTTCCAAAATATGACCAAATTGATTTCTTCAAAATTGCCCCCGAGACCCCCCCCAATTCAGCCGTCTCCGCTCTGTGGGATCTTCTAACATCCATAGGCATCAATATTAAGAAGATAAAGCAGATCCGATGAGTTTTTATTTTTCGCCCTACCCGCGACTGGTCCAAATTTTCCAAAATATGACCAAATTGATTTCTTCAAAATTGCCCCCGAGACCCCCCCCAATTCAGCCGTCTCCGCTCTGTGGGATCTTCTAACATCCATAGGCATCAATATTAAGAAGATAAAGCAGATCCGATGAGTTTTTATTTTTCGCCCTACCCGCGACTGGTCCAAATTTTCCAAAATATGACCAAATTGATTTCTTCAAAATTGCCCCCGAGACCCCCCCCAATTCAGCCGTCTCCGCTCTGTGGGATCTTCTAACATCCATAGGCATCAATATTAAGAAGATAAAGCAGATCCGATGAGTTTTTATTTTTCGCCCTACCCGCGACTGGTCCAAATTTTCCAAAATATGACCAAATTGATTTCTTCAAAATTGCCCCCGAGACCCCCCCCAATTCAGCCGTCTCCGCTCTGTGGGATCTTCTAACATCCATAGGCATCAATATTAAGAAGATAAAGCAGATCCGATGAGTTTTTATTTTTCGCCCTACCCGCGACTGGTCCAAATTTTCCAAAATATGACCAAATTGATTTCTTCAAAATTGCCCCCGAGACCCCCCCCAATTCAGCCGTCTCCGCTCTGTGGGATCTTCTAACATCCATAGGCATCAATATTAAGAAGATAAAGCAGATCCGATGAGTTTTTATTTTTCGCCCTACCCGCGACTGGTCCAAATTTTCCAAAATATGACCAAATTGATTTCTTCAAAATTGCCCCCGAGACCCCCCCCAATTCAGCCGTCTCCGCTCTGTGGGATCTTCTAACATCCATAGGCATCAATATTAAGAAGATAAAGCAGATCCGATGAGTTTTTATTTTTCGCCCTACCCGCGACTGGTCCAAATTTTCCAAAATATGACCAAATTGATTTCTTCAAAATTGCCCCCGAGACCCCCCCCAATTCAGCCGTCTCCGCTCTGTGGGATCTTCTAACATCCATAGGCATCAATATTAAGAAGATAAAGCAGATCCGATGAGTTTTTATTTTTCGCCCTACCCGCGACTGGTCCAAATTTTCCAAAATATGACCAAATTGATTTCTTCAAAATTGCCCCCGAGACCCCCCCCAATTCAGCCGTCTCCGCTCTGTGGGATCTTCTAACATCCATAGGCATCAATATTAAGAAGATAAAGCAGATCCGATGAGTTTTTATTTTTCGCCCTACCCGCGACTGGTCCAAATTTTCCAAAATATGACCAAATTGATTTCTTCAAAATTGCCCCCGAGACCCCCCCCAATTCAGCCGTCTCCGCTCTGTGGGATCTTCTAACATCCATAGGCATCAATATTAAGAAGATAAAGCAGATCCGATGAGTTTTTATTTTTCGCCCTACCCGCGACTGGTCCAAATTTTCCAAAATATGACCAAATTGATTTCTTCAAAATTGCCCCCGAGACCCCCCCCAATTCAGCCGTCTCCGCTCTGTGGGATCTTCTAACATCCATAGGCATCAATATTAAGAAGATAAAGCAGATCCGATGAGTTTTTATTTTTCGCCCTACCCGCGACTGGTCCAAATTTTCCAAAATATGACCAAATTGATTTCTTCAAAATTGCCCCCGAGACCCCCCCCAATTCAGCCGTCTCCGCTCTGTGGGATCTTCTAACATCCATAGGCATCAATATTAAGAAGATAAAGCAGATCCGATGAGTTTTTATTTTTCGCCCTACCCGCGACTGGTCCAAATTTTCCAAAATATGACCAAATTGATTTCTTCAAAATTGCCCCCGAGACCCCCCCCAATTCAGCCGTCTCCGCTCTGTGGGATCTTCTAACATCCATAGGCATCAATATTAAGAAGATAAAGCAGATCCGATGAGTTTTTATTTTTCGCCCTACCCGCGACTGGTCCAAATTTTCCAAAATATGACCAAATTGATTTCTTCAAAATTGCCCCCGAGACCCCCCCCAATTCAGCCGTCTCCGCTCTGTGGGATCTTCTAACATCCATAGGCATCAATATTAAGAAGATAAAGCAGATCCGATGAGTTTTTATTTTTCGCCCTACCCGCGACTGGTCCAAATTTTCCAAAATATGACCAAATTGATTTCTTCAAAATTGCCCCCGAGACCCCCCCCAATTCAGCCGTCTCCGCTCTGTGGGATCTTCTAACATCCATAGGCATCAATATTAAGAAGATAAAGCAGATCCGATGAGTTTTTATTTTTCGCCCTACCCGCGACTGGTCCAAATTTTCCAAAATATGACCAAATTGATTTCTTCAAAATTGCCCCCGAGACCCCCCCCAATTCAGCCGTCTCCGCTCTGTGGGATCTTCTAACATCCATAGGCATCAATATTAAGAAGATAAAGCAGATCCGATGAGTTTTTATTTTTCGCCCTACCCGCGACTGGTCCAAATTTTCCAAAATATGACCAAATTGATTTCTTCAAAATTGCCCCCGAGACCCCCCCCAATTCAGCCGTCTCCGCTCTGTGGGATCTTCTAACATCCATAGGCATCAATATTAAGAAGATAAAGCAGATCCGATGAGTTTTTATTTTTCGCCCTACCCGCGACTGGTCCAAATTTTCCAAAATATGACCAAATTGATTTCTTCAAAATTGCCCCCGAGACCCCCCCCAATTCAGCCGTCTCCGCTCTGTGGGATCTTCTAACATCCATAGGCATCAATATTAAGAAGATAAAGCAGATCCGATGAGTTTTTATTTTTCGCCCTACCCGCGACTGGTCCAAATTTTCCAAAATATGACCAAATTGATTTCTTCAAAATTGCCCCCGAGACCCCCCCCAATTCAGCCGTCTCCGCTCTGTGGGATCTTCTAACATCCATAGGCATCAATATTAAGAAGATAAAGCAGATCCGATGAGTTTTTATTTTTCGCCCTACCCGCGACTGGTCCAAATTTTCCAAAATATGACCAAATTGATTTCTTCAAAATTGCCCCCGAGACCCCCCCCAATTCAGCCGTCTCCGCTCTGTGGGATCTTCTAACATCCATAGGCATCAATATTAAGAAGATAAAGCAGATCCGATGAGTTTTTATTTTTCGCCCTACCCGCGACTGGTCCAAATTTTCCAAAATATGACCAAATTGATTTCTTCAAAATTGCCCCCGAGACCCCCCCCAATTCAGCCGTCTCCGCTCTGTGGGATCTTCTAACATCCATAGGCATCAATATTAAGAAGATAAAGCAGATCCGATGAGTTTTTATTTTTCGCCCTACCCGCGACTGGTCCAAATTTTCCAAAATATGACCAAATTGATTTCTTCAAAATTGCCCCCGAGACCCCCCCCAATTCAGCCGTCTCCGCTCTGTGGGATCTTCTAACATCCATAGGCATCAATATTAAGAAGATAAAGCAGATCCGATGAGTTTTTATTTTTCGCCCTACCCGCGACTGGTCCAAATTTTCCAAAATATGACCAAATTGATTTCTTCAAAATTGCCCCCGAGACCCCCCCCAATTCAGCCGTCTCCGCTCTGTGGGATCTTCTAACATCCATAGGCATCAATATTAAGAAGATAAAGCAGATCCGATGAGTTTTTATTTTTCGCCCTACCCGCGACTGGTCCAAATTTTCCAAAATATGACCAAATTGATTTCTTCAAAATTGCCCCCGAGACCCCCCCCAATTCAGCCGTCTCCGCTCTGTGGGATCTTCTAACATCCATAGGCATCAATATTAAGAAGATAAAGCAGATCCGATGAGTTTTTATTTTTCGCCCTACCCGCGACTGGTCCAAATTTTCCAAAATATGACCAAATTGATTTCTTCAAAATTGCCCCCGAGACCCCCCCCAATTCAGCCGTCTCCGCTCTGTGGGATCTTCTAACATCCATAGGCATCAATATTAAGAAGATAAAGCAGATCCGATGAGTTTTTATTTTTCGCCCTACCCGCGACTGGTCCAAATTTTCCAAAATATGACCAAATTGATTTCTTCAAAATTGCCCCCGAGACCCCCCCCAATTCAGCCGTCTCCGCTCTGTGGGATCTTCTAACATCCATAGGCATCAATATTAAGAAGATAAAGCAGATCCGATGAGTTTTTATTTTTCGCCCTACCCGCGACTGGTCCAAATTTTCCAAAATATGACCAAATTGATTTCTTCAAAATTGCCCCCGAGACCCCCCCCAATTCAGCCGTCTCCGCTCTGTGGGATCTTCTAACATCCATAGGCATCAATATTAAGAAGATAAAGCAGATCCGATGAGTTTTTATTTTTCGCCCTACCCGCGACTGGTCCAAATTTTCCAAAATATGACCAAATTGATTTCTTCAAAATTGCCCCCGAGACCCCCCCCAATTCAGCCGTCTCCGCTCTGTGGGATCTTCTAACATCCATAGGCATCAATATTAAGAAGATAAAGCAGATCCGATGAGTTTTTATTTTTCGCCCTACCCGCGACTGGTCCAAATTTTCCAAAATATGACCAAATTGATTTCTTCAAAATTGCCCCCGAGACCCCCCCCAATTCAGCCGTCTCCGCTCTGTGGGATCTTCTAACATCCATAGGCATCAATATTAAGAAGATAAAGCAGATCCGATGAGTTTTTATTTTTCGCCCTACCCGCGACTGGTCCAAATTTTCCAAAATATGACCAAATTGATTTCTTCAAAATTGCCCCCGAGACCCCCCCCAATTCAGCCGTCTCCGCTCTGTGGGATCTTCTAACATCCATAGGCATCAATATTAAGAAGATAAAGCAGATCCGATGAGTTTTTATTTTTCGCCCTACCCGCGACTGGTCCAAATTTTCCAAAATATGACCAAATTGATTTCTTCAAAATTGCCCCCGAGACCCCCCCCAATTCAGCCGTCTCCGCTCTGTGGGATCTTCTAACATCCATAGGCATCAATATTAAGAAGATAAAGCAGATCCGATGAGTTTTTATTTTTCGCCCTACCCGCGACTGGTCCAAATTTTCCAAAATATGACCAAATTGATTTCTTCAAAATTGCCCCCGAGACCCCCCCCAATTCAGCCGTCTCCGCTCTGTGGGATCTTCTAACATCCATAGGCATCAATATTAAGAAGATAAAGCAGATCCGATGAGTTTTTATTTTTCGCCCTACCCGCGACTGGTCCAAATTTTCCAAAATATGACCAAATTGATTTCTTCAAAATTGCCCCCGAGACCCCCCCCAATTCAGCCGTCTCCGCTCTGTGGGATCTTCTAACATCCATAGGCATCAATATTAAGAAGATAAAGCAGATCCGATGAGTTTTTATTTTTCGCCCTACCCGCGACTGGTCCAAATTTTCCAAAATATGACCAAATTGATTTCTTCAAAATTGCCCCCGAGACCCCCCCCAATTCAGCCGTCTCCGCTCTGTGGGATCTTCTAACATCCATAGGCATCAATATTAAGAAGATAAAGCAGATCCGATGAGTTTTTATTTTTCGCCCTACCCGCGACTGGTCCAAATTTTCCAAAATATGACCAAATTGATTTCTTCAAAATTGCCCCCGAGACCCCCCCCAATTCAGCCGTCTCCGCTCTGTGGGATCTTCTAACATCCATAGGCATCAATATTAAGAAGATAAAGCAGATCCGATGAGTTTTTATTTTTCGCCCTACCCGCGACTGGTCCAAATTTTCCAAAATATGACCAAATTGATTTCTTCAAAATTGCCCCCGAGACCCCCCCCAATTCAGCCGTCTCCGCTCTGTGGGATCTTCTAACATCCATAGGCATCAATATTAAGAAGATAAAGCAGATCCGATGAGTTTTTATTTTTCGCCCTACCCGCGACTGGTCCAAATTTTCCAAAATATGACCAAATTGATTTCTTCAAAATTGCCCCCGAGACCCCCCCCAATTCAGCCGTCTCCGCTCTGTGGGATCTTCTAACATCCATAGGCATCAATTTAAGAAGATAAAGCAGATCCGATGAGTTTTTATTTTTCGCCCTACCCGCGACTGGTCCAAATTTTCCAAAATATGACCAAATTGATTTCTTCAAAATTGCCCCCGAGACCCCCCCCAATTCAGCCGTCTCCGCTCTGTGGGATCTTCTAACATCCATAGGCATCAATATAAGAAGATAAAGCAGATCCGATGAGTTTTTATTTTTCGCCCTACCCGCGACTGGTCCAAATTTTCCAAAATATGACCAAATTGATTTCTTCAAAATTGCCCCCGAGACCCCCCCCAATTCAGCCGTCTCCGCTCTGTGGGATCTTCTAACATCCATAGGCATCAATATTAAGAAGATAAAGCAGATCCGATGAGTTTTTATTTTTCGCCCTACCCGCGACTGGTCCAAATTTTCCAAAATATGACCAAATTGATTTCTTCAAAATTGCCCCCGAGACCCCCCCCAATTCAGCCGTCTCCGCTCTGTGGGATCTTCTAACATCCATAGGCATCAATATTAAGAAGATAAAGCAGATCCGATGAGTTTTTATTTTTCGCCCTACCCGCGACTGGTCCAAATTTTCCAAAATATGACCAAATTGATTTCTTCAAAATTGCCCCCGAGACCCCCCCCAATTCAGCCGTCTCCGCTCTGTGGGATCTTCTAACATCCATAGGCATCAATATTAAGAAGATAAAGCAGATCCGATGAGTTTTTATTTTTCGCCCTACCCGCGACTGGTCCAAATTTTCCAAAATATGACCAAATTGATTTCTTCAAAATTGCCCCCGAGACCCCCCCCAATTCAGCCGTCTCCGCTCTGTGGGATCTTCTAACATCCATAGGCATCAATATTAAGAAGATAAAGCAGATCCGATGAGTTTTTATTTTTCGCCCTACCCGCGACTGGTCCAAATTTTCCAAAATATGACCAAATTGATTTCTTCAAAATTGCCCCCGAGACCCCCCCCAATTCAGCCGTCTCCGCTCTGTGGGATCTTCTAACATCCATAGGCATCAATATTAAGAAGATAAAGCAGATCCGATGAGTTTTTATTTTTCGCCCTACCCGCGACTGGTCCAAATTTTCCAAAATATGACCAAATTGATTTCTTCAAAATTGCCCCCGAGACCCCCCCCAATTCAGCCGTCTCCGCTCTGTGGGATCTTCTAACATCCATAGGCATCAATATTAAGAAGATAAAGCAGATCCGATGAGTTTTTATTTTTCGCCCTACCCGCGACTGGTCCAAATTTTCCAAAATATGACCAAATTGATTTCTTCAAAATTGCCCCCGAGACCCCCCCCAATTCAGCCGTCTCCGCTCTGTGGGATCTTCTAACATCCATAGGCATCAATATTAAGAAGATAAAGCAGATCCGATGAGTTTTTATTTTTCGCCCTACCCGCGACTGGTCCAAATTTTCCAAAATATGACCAAATTGATTTCTTCAAAATTGCCCCCGAGACCCCCCCCAATTCAGCCGTCTCCGCTCTGTGGGATCTTCTAACATCCATAGGCATCAATATTAAGAAGATAAAGCAGATCCGATGAGTTTTTATTTTTCGCCCTACCCGCGACTGGTCCAAATTTTCCAAAATATGACCAAATTGATTTCTTCAAAATTGCCCCCGAGACCCCCCCCAATTCAGCCGTCTCCGCTCTGTGGGATCTTCTAACATCCATAGGCATCAATATTAAGAAGATAAAGCAGATCCGATGAGTTTTTATTTTTCGCCCTACCCGCGACTGGTCCAAATTTTCCAAAATATGACCAAATTGATTTCTTCAAAATTGCCCCCGAGACCCCCCCCAATTCAGCCGTCTCCGCTCTGTGGGATCTTCTAACATCCATAGGCATCAATATTAAGAAGATAAAGCAGATCCGATGAGTTTTTATTTTTCGCCCTACCCGCGACTGGTCCAAATTTTCCAAAATATGACCAAATTGATTTCTTCAAAATTGCCCCCGAGACCCCCCCCAATTCAGCCGTCTCCGCTCTGTGGGATCTTCTAACATCCATAGGCATCAATATTAAGAAGATAAAGCAGATCCGATGAGTTTTTATTTTTCGCCCTACCCGCGACTGGTCCAAATTTTCCAAAATATGACCAAATTGATTTCTTCAAAATTGCCCCCGAGACCCCCCCCAATTCAGCCGTCTCCGCTCTGTGGGATCTTCTAACATCCATAGGCATCAATATTAAGAAGATAAAGCAGATCCGATGAGTTTTTATTTTTCGCCCTACCCGCGACTGGTCCAAATTTTCCAAAATATGACCAAATTGATTTCTTCAAAATTGCCCCCGAGACCCCCCCCAATTCAGCCGTCTCCGCTCTGTGGGATCTTCTAACATCCATAGGCATCAATATTAAGAAGATAAAGCAGATCCGATGAGTTTTTATTTTTCGCCCTACCCGCGACTGGTCCAAATTTTCCAAAATATGACCAAATTGATTTCTTCAAAATTGCCCCCGAGACCCCCCCCAATTCAGCCGTCTCCGCTCTGTGGGATCTTCTAACATCCATAGGCATCAATATTAAGAAGATAAAGCAGATCCGATGAGTTTTTATTTTTCGCCCTACCCGCGACTGGTCCAAATTTTCCAAAATATGACCAAATTGATTTCTTCAAAATTGCCCCCGAGACCCCCCCCAATTCAGCCGTCTCCGCTCTGTGGGATCTTCTAACATCCATAGGCATCAATATTAAGAAGATAAAGCAGATCCGATGAGTTTTTATTTTTCGCCCTACCCGCGACTGGTCCAAATTTTCCAAAATATGACCAAATTGATTTCTTCAAAATTGCCCCCGAGACCCCCCCCAATTCAGCCGTCTCCGCTCTGTGGGATCTTCTAACATCCATAGGCATCAATATTAAGAAGATAAAGCAGATCCGATGAGTTTTTATTTTTCGCCCTACCCGCGACTGGTCCAAATTTTCCAAAATATGACCAAATTGATTTCTTCAAAATTGCCCCCGAGACCCCCCCCAATTCAGCCGTCTCCGCTCTGTGGGATCTTCTAACATCCATAGGCATCAATATTAAGAAGATAAAGCAGATCCGATGAGTTTTTATTTTTCGCCCTACCCGCGACTGGTCCAAATTTTCCAAAATATGACCAAATTGATTTCTTCAAAATTGCCCCCGAGACCCCCCCCAATTCAGCCGTCTCCGCTCTGTGGGATCTTCTAACATCCATAGGCATCAATATTAAGAAGATAAAGCAGATCCGATGAGTTTTTATTTTTCGCCCTACCCGCGACTGGTCCAAATTTTCCAAAATATGACCAAATTGATTTCTTCAAAATTGCCCCCGAGACCCCCCCCAATTCAGCCGTCTCCGCTCTGTGGGATCTTCTAACATCCATAGGCATCAATATTAAGAAGATAAAGCAGATCCGATGAGTTTTTATTTTTCGCCCTACCCGCGACTGGTCCAAATTTTCCAAAATATGACCAAATTGATTTCTTCAAAATTGCCCCCGAGACCCCCCCCAATTCAGCCGTCTCCGCTCTGTGGGATCTTCTAACATCCATAGGCATCAATATTAAGAAGATAAAGCAGATCCGATGAGTTTTTATTTTTCGCCCTACCCGCGACTGGTCCAAATTTTCCAAAATATGACCAAATTGATTTCTTCAAAATTGCCCCCGAGACCCCCCCCAATTCAGCCGTCTCCGCTCTGTGGGATCTTCTAACATCCATAGGCATCAATATTAAGAAGATAAAGCAGATCCGATGAGTTTTTATTTTTCGCCCTACCCGCGACTGGTCCAAATTTTCCAAAATATGACCAAATTGATTTCTTCAAAATTGCCCCCGAGACCCCCCCCAATTCAGCCGTCTCCGCTCTGTGGGATCTTCTAACATCCATAGGCATCAATATTAAGAAGATAAAGCAGATCCGATGAGTTTTTATTTTTCGCCCTACCCGCGACTGGTCCAAATTTTCCAAAATATGACCAAATTGATTTCTTCAAAATTGCCCCCGAGACCCCCCCCAATTCAGCCGTCTCCGCTCTGTGGGATCTTCTAACATCCATAGGCATCAATATTAAGAAGATAAAGCAGATCCGATGAGTTTTTATTTTTCGCCCTACCCGCGACTGGTCCAAATTTTCCAAAATATGACCAAATTGATTTCTTCAAAATTGCCCCCGAGACCCCCCCCAATTCAGCCGTCTCCGCTCTGTGGGATCTTCTAACATCCATAGGCATCAATATTAAGAAGATAAAGCAGATCCGATGAGTTTTTATTTTTCGCCCTACCCGCGACTGGTCCAAATTTTCCAAAATATGACCAAATTGATTTCTTCAAAATTGCCCCCGAGACCCCCCCCAATTCAGCCGTCTCCGCTCTGTGGGATCTTCTAACATCCATAGGCATCAATATTAAGAAGATAAAGCAGATCCGATGAGTTTTTATTTTTCGCCCTACCCGCGACTGGTCCAAATTTTCCAAAATATGACCAAATTGATTTCTTCAAAATTGCCCCCGAGACCCCCCCCAATTCAGCCGTCTCCGCTCTGTGGGATCTTCTAACATCCATAGGCATCAATATTAAGAAGATAAAGCAGATCCGATGAGTTTTTATTTTTCGCCCTACCCGCGACTGGTCCAAATTTTCCAAAATATGACCAAATTGATTTCTTCAAAATTGCCCCCGAGACCCCCCCCAATTCAGCCGTCTCCGCTCTGTGGGATCTTCTAACATCCATAGGCATCAATATTAAGAAGATAAAGCAGATCCGATGAGTTTTTATTTTTCGCCCTACCCGCGACTGGTCCAAATTTTCCAAAATATGACCAAATTGATTTCTTCAAAATTGCCCCCGAGACCCCCCCCAATTCAGCCGTCTCCGCTCTGTGGGATCTTCTAACATCCATAGGCATCAATATTAAGAAGATAAAGCAGATCCGATGAGTTTTTATTTTTCGCCCTACCCGCGACTGGTCCAAATTTTCCAAAATATGACCAAATTGATTTCTTCAAAATTGCCCCCGAGACCCCCCCCAATTCAGCCGTCTCCGCTCTGTGGGATCTTCTAACATCCATAGGCATCAATATTAAGAAGATAAAGCAGATCCGATGAGTTTTTATTTTTCGCCCTACCCGCGACTGGTCCAAATTTTCCAAAATATGACCAAATTGATTTCTTCAAAATTGCCCCCGAGACCCCCCCCAATTCAGCCGTCTCCGCTCTGTGGGATCTTCTAACATCCATAGGCATCAATATTAAGAAGATAAAGCAGATCCGATGAGTTTTTATTTTTCGCCCTACCCGCGACTGGTCCAAATTTTCCAAAATATGACCAAATTGATTTCTTCAAAATTGCCCCCGAGACCCCCCCCAATTCAGCCGTCTCCGCTCTGTGGGATCTTCTAACATCCATAGGCATCAATATTAAGAAGATAAAGCAGATCCGATGAGTTTTTATTTTTCGCCCTACCCGCGACTGGTCCAAATTTTCCAAAATATGACCAAATTGATTTCTTCAAAATTGCCCCCGAGACCCCCCCCAATTCAGCCGTCTCCGCTCTGTGGGATCTTCTAACATCCATAGGCATCAATATTAAGAAGATAAAGCAGATCCGATGAGTTTTTATTTTTCGCCCTACCCGCGACTGGTCCAAATTTTCCAAAATATGACCAAATTGATTTCTTCAAAATTGCCCCCGAGACCCCCCCCAATTCAGCCGTCTCCGCTCTGTGGGATCTTCTAACATCCATAGGCATCAATATTAAGAAGATAAAGCAGATCCGATGAGTTTTTATTTTTCGCCCTACCCGCGACTGGTCCAAATTTTCCAAAATATGACCAAATTGATTTCTTCAAAATTGCCCCCGAGACCCCCCCCAATTCAGCCGTCTCCGCTCTGTGGGATCTTCTAACATCCATAGGCATCAATATTAAGAAGATAAAGCAGATCCGATGAGTTTTTATTTTTCGCCCTACCCGCGACTGGTCCAAATTTTCCAAAATATGACCAAATTGATTTCTTCAAAATTGCCCCCGAGACCCCCCCCAATTCAGCCGTCTCCGCTCTGTGGGATCTTCTAACATCCATAGGCATCAATATTAAGAAGATAAAGCAGATCCGATGAGTTTTTATTTTTCGCCCTACCCGCGACTGGTCCAAATTTTCCAAAATATGACCAAATTGATTTCTTCAAAATTGCCCCCGAGACCCCCCCCAATTCAGCCGTCTCCGCTCTGTGGGATCTTCTAACATCCATAGGCATCAATATTAAGAAGATAAAGCAGATCCGATGAGTTTTTATTTTTCGCCCTACCCGCGACTGGTCCAAATTTTCCAAAATATGACCAAATTGATTTCTTCAAAATTGCCCCCGAGACCCCCCCCAATTCAGCCGTCTCCGCTCTGTGGGATCTTCTAACATCCATAGGCATCAATATTAAGAAGATAAAGCAGATCCGATGAGTTTTTATTTTTCGCCCTACCCGCGACTGGTCCAAATTTTCCAAAATATGACCAAATTGATTTCTTCAAAATTGCCCCCGAGACCCCCCCCAATTCAGCCGTCTCCGCTCTGTGGGATCTTCTAACATCCATAGGCATCAATATTAAGAAGATAAAGCAGATCCGATGAGTTTTTATTTTTCGCCCTACCCGCGACTGGTCCAAATTTTCCAAAATATGACCAAATTGATTTCTTCAAAATTGCCCCCGAGACCCCCCCCAATTCAGCCGTCTCCGCTCTGTGGGATCTTCTAACATCCATAGGCATCAATATTAAGAAGATAAAGCAGATCCGATGAGTTTTTATTTTTCGCCCTACCCGCGACTGGTCCAAATTTTCCAAAATATGACCAAATTGATTTCTTCAAAATTGCCCCCGAGACCCCCCCCAATTCAGCCGTCTCCGCTCTGTGGGATCTTCTAACATCCATAGGCATCAATATTAAGAAGATAAAGCAGATCCGATGAGTTTTTATTTTTCGCCCTACCCGCGACTGGTCCAAATTTTCCAAAATATGACCAAATTGATTTCTTCAAAATTGCCCCCGAGACCCCCCCCAATTCAGCCGTCTCCGCTCTGTGGGATCTTCTAACATCCATAGGCATCAATATTAAGAAGATAAAGCAGATCCGATGAGTTTTTATTTTTCGCCCTACCCGCGACTGGTCCAAATTTTCCAAAATATGACCAAATTGATTTCTTCAAAATTGCCCCCGAGACCCCCCCCAATTCAGCCGTCTCCGCTCTGTGGGATCTTCTAACATCCATAGGCATCAATATTAAGAAGATAAAGCAGATCCGATGAGTTTTTATTTTTCGCCCTACCCGCGACTGGTCCAAATTTTCCAAAATATGACCAAATTGATTTCTTCAAAATTGCCCCCGAGACCCCCCCCAATTCAGCCGTCTCCGCTCTGTGGGATCTTCTAACATCCATAGGCATCAATATTAAGAAGATAAAGCAGATCCGATGAGTTTTTATTTTTCGCCCTACCCGCGACTGGTCCAAATTTTCCAAAATATGACCAAATTGATTTCTTCAAAATTGCCCCCGAGACCCCCCCCAATTCAGCCGTCTCCGCTCTGTGGGATCTTCTAACATCCATAGGCATCAATATTAAGAAGATAAAGCAGATCCGATGAGTTTTTATTTTTCGCCCTACCCGCGACTGGTCCAAATTTTCCAAAATATGACCAAATTGATTTCTTCAAAATTGCCCCCGAGACCCCCCCCAATTCAGCCGTCTCCGCTCTGTGGGATCTTCTAACATCCATAGGCATCAATATTAAGAAGATAAAGCAGATCCGATGAGTTTTTATTTTTCGCCCTACCCGCGACTGGTCCAAATTTTCCAAAATATGACCAAATTGATTTCTTCAAAATTGCCCCCGAGACCCCCCCCAATTCAGCCGTCTCCGCTCTGTGGGATCTTCTAACATCCATAGGCATCAATATTAAGAAGATAAAGCAGATCCGATGAGTTTTTATTTTTCGCCCTACCCGCGACTGGTCCAAATTTTCCAAAATATGACCAAATTGATTTCTTCAAAATTGCCCCCGAGACCCCCCCCAATTCAGCCGTCTCCGCTCTGTGGGATCTTCTAACATCCATAGGCATCAATATTAAGAAGATAAAGCAGATCCGATGAGTTTTTATTTTTCGCCCTACCCGCGACTGGTCCAAATTTTCCAAAATATGACCAAATTGATTTCTTCAAAATTGCCCCCGAGACCCCCCCCAATTCAGCCGTCTCCGCTCTGTGGGATCTTCTAACATCCATAGGCATCAATATTAAGAAGATAAAGCAGATCCGATGAGTTTTTATTTTTCGCCCTACCCGCGACTGGTCCAAATTTTCCAAAATATGACCAAATTGATTTCTTCAAAATTGCCCCCGAGACCCCCCCCAATTCAGCCGTCTCCGCTCTGTGGGATCTTCTAACATCCATAGGCATCAATATTAAGAAGATAAAGCAGATCCGATGAGTTTTTATTTTTCGCCCTACCCGCGACTGGTCCAAATTTTCCAAAATATGACCAAATTGATTTCTTCAAAATTGCCCCCGAGACCCCCCCCAATTCAGCCGTCTCCGCTCTGTGGGATCTTCTAACATCCATAGGCATCAATATTAAGAAGATAAAGCAGATCCGATGAGTTTTTATTTTTCGCCCTACCCGCGACTGGTCCAAATTTTCCAAAATATGACCAAATTGATTTCTTCAAAATTGCCCCCGAGACCCCCCCCAATTCAGCCGTCTCCGCTCTGTGGGATCTTCTAACATCCATAGGCATCAATATTAAGAAGATAAAGCAGATCCGATGAGTTTTTATTTTTCGCCCTACCCGCGACTGGTCCAAATTTTCCAAAATATGACCAAATTGATTTCTTCAAAATTGCCCCCGAGACCCCCCCCAATTCAGCCGTCTCCGCTCTGTGGGATCTTCTAACATCCATAGGCATCAATATTAAGAAGATAAAGCAGATCCGATGAGTTTTTATTTTTCGCCCTACCCGCGACTGGTCCAAATTTTCCAAAATATGACCAAATTGATTTCTTCAAAATTGCCCCCGAGACCCCCCCCAATTCAGCCGTCTCCGCTCTGTGGGATCTTCTAACATCCATAGGCATCAATATTAAGAAGATAAAGCAGATCCGATGAGTTTTTATTTTTCGCCCTACCCGCGACTGGTCCAAATTTTCCAAAATATGACCAAATTGATTTCTTCAAAATTGCCCCCGAGACCCCCCCCAATTCAGCCGTCTCCGCTCTGTGGGATCTTCTAACATCCATAGGCATCAATATTAAGAAGATAAAGCAGATCCGATGAGTTTTTATTTTTCGCCCTACCCGCGACTGGTCCAAATTTTCCAAAATATGACCAAATTGATTTCTTCAAAATTGCCCCCGAGACCCCCCCCAATTCAGCCGTCTCCGCTCTGTGGGATCTTCTAACATCCATAGGCATCAATATTAAGAAGATAAAGCAGATCCGATGAGTTTTTATTTTTCGCCCTACCCGCGACTGGTCCAAATTTTCCAAAATATGACCAAATTGATTTCTTCAAAATTGCCCCCGAGACCCCCCCCAATTCAGCCGTCTCCGCTCTGTGGGATCTTCTAACATCCATAGGCATCAATATTAAGAAGATAAAGCAGATCCGATGAGTTTTTATTTTTCGCCCTACCCGCGACTGGTCCAAATTTTCCAAAATATGACCAAATTGATTTCTTCAAAATTGCCCCCGAGACCCCCCCCAATTCAGCCGTCTCCGCTCTGTGGGATCTTCTAACATCCATAGGCATCAATATTAAGAAGATAAAGCAGATCCGATGAGTTTTTATTTTTCGCCCTACCCGCGACTGGTCCAAATTTTCCAAAATATGACCAAATTGATTTCTTCAAAATTGCCCCCGAGACCCCCCCCAATTCAGCCGTCTCCGCTCTGTGGGATCTTCTAACATCCATAGGCATCAATATTAAGAAGATAAAGCAGATCCGATGAGTTTTTATTTTTCGCCCTACCCGCGACTGGTCCAAATTTTCCAAAATATGACCAAATTGATTTCTTCAAAATTGCCCCCGAGACCCCCCCCAATTCAGCCGTCTCCGCTCTGTGGGATCTTCTAACATCCATAGGCATCAATATTAAGAAGATAAAGCAGATCCGATGAGTTTTTATTTTTCGCCCTACCCGCGACTGGTCCAAATTTTCCAAAATATGACCAAATTGATTTCTTCAAAATTGCCCCCGAGACCCCCCCCAATTCAGCCGTCTCCGCTCTGTGGGATCTTCTAACATCCATAGGCATCAATATTAAGAAGATAAAGCAGATCCGATGAGTTTTTATTTTTCGCCCTACCCGCGACTGGTCCAAATTTTCCAAAATATGACCAAATTGATTTCTTCAAAATTGCCCCCGAGACCCCCCCCAATTCAGCCGTCTCCGCTCTGTGGGATCTTCTAACATCCATAGGCATCAATATTAAGAAGATAAAGCAGATCCGATGAGTTTTTATTTTTCGCCCTACCCGCGACTGGTCCAAATTTTCCAAAATATGACCAAATTGATTTCTTCAAAATTGCCCCCGAGACCCCCCCCAATTCAGCCGTCTCCGCTCTGTGGGATCTTCTAACATCCATAGGCATCAATATTAAGAAGATAAAGCAGATCCGATGAGTTTTTATTTTTCGCCCTACCCGCGACTGGTCCAAATTTTCCAAAATATGACCAAATTGATTTCTTCAAAATTGCCCCCGAGACCCCCCCCAATTCAGCCGTCTCCGCTCTGTGGGATCTTCTAACATCCATAGGCATCAATATTAAGAAGATAAAGCAGATCCGATGAGTTTTTATTTTTCGCCCTACCCGCGACTGGTCCAAATTTTCCAAAATATGACCAAATTGATTTCTTCAAAATTGCCCCCGAGACCCCCCCCAATTCAGCCGTCTCCGCTCTGTGGGATCTTCTAACATCCATAGGCATCAATATTAAGAAGATAAAGCAGATCCGATGAGTTTTTATTTTTCGCCCTACCCGCGACTGGTCCAAATTTTCCAAAATATGACCAAATTGATTTCTTCAAAATTGCCCCCGAGACCCCCCCCAATTCAGCCGTCTCCGCTCTGTGGGATCTTCTAACATCCATAGGCATCAATATTAAGAAGATAAAGCAGATCCGATGAGTTTTTATTTTTCGCCCTACCCGCGACTGGTCCAAATTTTCCAAAATATGACCAAATTGATTTCTTCAAAATTGCCCCCGAGACCCCCCCCAATTCAGCCGTCTCCGCTCTGTGGGATCTTCTAACATCCATAGGCATCAATATTAAGAAGATAAAGCAGATCCGATGAGTTTTTATTTTTCGCCCTACCCGCGACTGGTCCAAATTTTCCAAAATATGACCAAATTGATTTCTTCAAAATTGCCCCCGAGACCCCCCCCAATTCAGCCGTCTCCGCTCTGTGGGATCTTCTAACATCCATAGGCATCAATATTAAGAAGATAAAGCAGATCCGATGAGTTTTTATTTTTCGCCCTACCCGCGACTGGTCCAAATTTTCCAAAATATGACCAAATTGATTTCTTCAAAATTGCCCCCGAGACCCCCCCCAATTCAGCCGTCTCCGCTCTGTGGGATCTTCTAACATCCATAGGCATCAATATTAAGAAGATAAAGCAGATCCGATGAGTTTTTATTTTTCGCCCTACCCGCGACTGGTCCAAATTTTCCAAAATATGACCAAATTGATTTCTTCAAAATTGCCCCCGAGACCCCCCCCAATTCAGCCGTCTCCGCTCTGTGGGATCTTCTAACATCCATAGGCATCAATATTAAGAAGATAAAGCAGATCCGATGAGTTTTTATTTTTCGCCCTACCCGCGACTGGTCCAAATTTTCCAAAATATGACCAAATTGATTTCTTCAAAATTGCCCCCGAGACCCCCCCCAATTCAGCCGTCTCCGCTCTGTGGGATCTTCTAACATCCATAGGCATCAATATTAAGAAGATAAAGCAGATCCGATGAGTTTTTATTTTTCGCCCTACCCGCGACTGGTCCAAATTTTCCAAAATATGACCAAATTGATTTCTTCAAAATTGCCCCCGAGACCCCCCCCAATTCAGCCGTCTCCGCTCTGTGGGATCTTCTAACATCCATAGGCATCAATATTAAGAAGATAAAGCAGATCCGATGAGTTTTTATTTTTCGCCCTACCCGCGACTGGTCCAAATTTTCCAAAATATGACCAAATTGATTTCTTCAAAATTGCCCCCGAGACCCCCCCCAATTCAGCCGTCTCCGCTCTGTGGGATCTTCTAACATCCATAGGCATCAATATTAAGAAGATAAAGCAGATCCGATGAGTTTTTATTTTTCGCCCTACCCGCGACTGGTCCAAATTTTCCAAAATATGACCAAATTGATTTCTTCAAAATTGCCCCCGAGACCCCCCCCAATTCAGCCGTCTCCGCTCTGTGGGATCTTCTAACATCCATAGGCATCAATATTAAGAAGATAAAGCAGATCCGATGAGTTTTTATTTTTCGCCCTACCCGCGACTGGTCCAAATTTTCCAAAATATGACCAAATTGATTTCTTCAAAATTGCCCCCGAGACCCCCCCCAATTCAGCCGTCTCCGCTCTGTGGGATCTTCTAACATCCATAGGCATCAATATTAAGAAGATAAAGCAGATCCGATGAGTTTTTATTTTTCGCCCTACCCGCGACTGGTCCAAATTTTCCAAAATATGACCACTTCTAACATCCAGGCATCAATATAAGATAAAGCAGATCCGATGAGTTTTTATTTTTCGCCCTACCCGCGACTGGTCCAAATTTTCCAAAATATGACCAAATTGATTTCTTCAAAATTGCCCCCGAGACCCCCCCCAATTCAGCCGTCTCCGCTCTGTGGGATCTTCTAACATCCATAGGCATCAATATTAAGAAGATAAAGCAGATCCGATGAGTTTTTATTTTTCGCCCTACCCGCGACTGGTCCAAATTTTCCAAAATATGACCAAATTGATTTCTTCAAAATTGCCCCCGAGACCCCCCCCAATTCAGCCGTCTCCGCTCTGTGGGATCTTCTAACATCCATAGGCATCAATATTAAATTGCCCCCGAGACCCCCCCCAATTCAGCCGTCTCCGCTCTGTGGGATCTTCTAACATCCATAGGCATCAATATTAAGAAGATAAAGCAGATCCGATGAGTTTTTATTTTTCGCCCTACCCGCGACTGGTCCAAATTTTCCAAAATATGACCAAATTGATTTCTTCAAAATTGCCCCCGAGACCCCCCCCAATTCAGCCGTCTCCGCTCTGTGGGATCTTCTAACATCCATAGGCATCAATATTAAGAAGATAAAGCAGATCCGATGAGTTTTTATTTTTCGCCCTACCCGCGACTGGTCCAAATTTTCCAAAATATGACCAAATTGATTTCTTCAAAATTGCCCCCGAGACCCCCCCCAATTCAGCCGTCTCCGCTCTGTGGGATCTTCTAACATCCATAGGCATCAATATTAAGAAGATAAAGCAGATCCGATGAGTTTTTATTTTTCGCCCTACCCGCGACTGGTCCAAATTTTCCAAAATATGACCAAATTGATTTCTTCAAAATTGCCCCCGAGACCCCCCCCAATTCAGCCGTCTCCGCTCTGTGGGATCTTCTAACATCCATAGGCATCAATATTAAGAAGATAAAGCAGATCCGATGAGTTTTTATTTTTCGCCCTACCCGCGACTGGTCCAAATTTTCCAAAATATGACCAAATTGATTTCTTCAAAATTGCCCCCGAGACCCCCCCCAATTCAGCCGTCTCCGCTCTGTGGGATCTTCTAACATCCATAGGCATCAATATTAAGAAGATAAAGCAGATCCGATGAGTTTTTATTTTTCGCCCTACC
This sequence comes from Lytechinus pictus, assembly GCF_037042905.1. Lineage (NCBI taxonomy): Eukaryota > Metazoa > Echinodermata > Echinoidea > Temnopleuroida > Toxopneustidae > Lytechinus > Lytechinus pictus. The sequence continues at coordinate 14,458 of NW_026974314.1, read as the reverse complement.
CGCGACTGGTCCAAATTTTCCAAAATATGACCAAATTGATTTCTTCAAAATTGCCCCCGAGACCCCCCCCAATTCAGCCGTCTCCGCTCTGTGGGATCTTCTAACATCCATAGGCATCAATATTAAGAAGATAAAGCAGATCCGATGAGTTTTTATTTTTCGCCCTACCCGCGACTGGTCCAAATTTTCCAAAATATGACCAAATTGATTTCTTCAAAATTGCCCCCGAGACCCCCCCCAATTCAGCCGTCTCCGCTCTGTGGGATCTTCTAACATCCATAGGCATCAATATTAAGAAGATAAAGCAGATCCGATGAGTTTTTATTTTTCGCCCTACCCGCGACTGGTCCAAATTTTCCAAAATATGACCAAATTGATTTCTTCAAAATTGCCCCCGAGACCCCCCCCAATTCAGCCGTCTCCGCTCTGTGGGATCTTCTAACATCCATAGGCATCAATATTAAGAAGATAAAGCAGATCCGATGAGTTTTTATTTTTCGCCCTACCCGCGACTGGTCCAAATTTTCCAAAATATGACCAAATTGATTTCTTCAAAATTGCCCCCGAGACCCCCCCCAATTCAGCCGTCTCCGCTCTGTGGGATCTTCTAACATCCATAGGCATCAATATTAAGAAGATAAAGCAGATCCGATGAGTTTTTATTTTTCGCCCTACCCGCGACTGGTCCAAATTTTCCAAAATATGACCAAATTGATTTCTTCAAAATTGCCCCCGAGACCCCCCCCAATTCAGCCGTCTCCGCTCTGTGGGATCTTCTAACATCCATAGGCATCAATATTAAGAAGATAAAGCAGATCCGATGAGTTTTTATTTTTCGCCCTACCCGCGACTGGTCCAAATTTTCCAAAATATGACCAAATTGATTTCTTCAAAATTGCCCCCGAGACCCCCCCCAATTCAGCCGTCTCCGCTCTGTGGGATCTTCTAACATCCATAGGCATCAATATTAAGAAGATAAAGCAGATCCGATGAGTTTTTATTTTTCGCCCTACCCGCGACTGGTCCAAATTTTCCAAAATATGACCAAATTGATTTCTTCAAAATTGCCCCCGAGACCCCCCCCAATTCAGCCGTCTCCGCTCTGTGGGATCTTCTAACATCCATAGGCATCAATATTAAGAAGATAAAGCAGATCCGATGAGTTTTTATTTTTCGCCCTACCCGCGACTGGTCCAAATTTTCCAAAATATGACCAAATTGATTTCTTCAAAATTGCCCCCGAGACCCCCCCCAATTCAGCCGTCTCCGCTCTGTGGGATCTTCTAACATCCATAGGCATCAATATTAAGAAGATAAAGCAGATCCGATGAGTTTTTATTTTTCGCCCTACCCGCGACTGGTCCAAATTTTCCAAAATATGACCAAATTGATTTCTTCAAAATTGCCCCCGAGACCCCCCCCAATTCAGCCGTCTCCGCTCTGTGGGATCTTCTAACATCCATAGGCATCAATATTAAGAAGATAAAGCAGATCCGATGAGTTTTTATTTTTCGCCCTACCCGCGACTGGTCCAAATTTTCCAAAATATGACCAAATTGATTTCTTCAAAATTGCCCCCGAGACCCCCCCCAATTCAGCCGTCTCCGCTCTGTGGGATCTTCTAACATCCATAGGCATCAATATTAAGAAGATAAAGCAGATCCGATGAGTTTTTATTTTTCGCCCTACCCGCGACTGGTCCAAATTTTCCAAAATATGACCAAATTGATTTCTTCAAAATTGCCCCCGAGACCCCCCCCAATTCAGCCGTCTCCGCTCTGTGGGATCTTCTAACATCCATAGGCATCAATATTAAGAAGATAAAGCAGATCCGATGAGTTTTTATTTTTCGCCCTACCCGCGACTGGTCCAAATTTTCCAAAATATGACCAAATTGATTTCTTCAAAATTGCCCCCGAGACCCCCCCCAATTCAGCCGTCTCCGCTCTGTGGGATCTTCTAACATCCATAGGCATCAATATTAAGAAGATAAAGCAGATCCGATGAGTTTTTATTTTTCGCCCTACCCGCGACTGGTCCAAATTTTCCAAAATATGACCAAATTGATTTCTTCAAAATTGCCCCCGAGACCCCCCCCAATTCAGCCGTCTCCGCTCTGTGGGATCTTCTAACATCCATAGGCATCAATATTAAGAAGATAAAGCAGATCCGATGAGTTTTTATTTTTCGCCCTACCCGCGACTGGTCCAAATTTTCCAAAATATGACCAAATTGATTTCTTCAAAATTGCCCCCGAGACCCCCCCCAATTCAGCCGTCTCCGCTCTGTGGGATCTTCTAACATCCATAGGCATCAATATTAAGAAGATAAAGCAGATCCGATGAGTTTTTATTTTTCGCCCTACCCGCGACTGGTCCAAATTTTCCAAAATATGACCAAATTGATTTCTTCAAAATTGCCCCCGAGACCCCCCCCAATTCAGCCGTCTCCGCTCTGTGGGATCTTCTAACATCCATAGGCATCAATATTAAGAAGATAAAGCAGATCCGATGAGTTTTTATTTTTCGCCCTACCCGCGACTGGTCCAAATTTTCCAAAATATGACCAAATTGATTTCTTCAAAATTGCCCCCGAGACCCCCCCCAATTCAGCCGTCTCCGCTCTGTGGGATCTTCTAACATCCATAGGCATCAATATTAAGAAGATAAAGCAGATCCGATGAGTTTTTATTTTTCGCCCTACCCGCGACTGGTCCAAATTTTCCAAAATATGACCAAATTGATTTCTTCAAAATTGCCCCCGAGACCCCCCCCAATTCAGCCGTCTCCGCTCTGTGGGATCTTCTAACATCCATAGGCATCAATATTAAGAAGATAAAGCAGATCCGATGAGTTTTTATTTTTCGCCCTACCCGCGACTGGTCCAAATTTTCCAAAATATGACCAAATTGATTTCTTCAAAATTGCCCCCGAGACCCCCCCCAATTCAGCCGTCTCCGCTCTGTGGGATCTTCTAACATCCATAGGCATCAATATTAAGAAGATAAAGCAGATCCGATGAGTTTTTATTTTTCGCCCTACCCGCGACTGGTCCAAATTTTCCAAAATATGACCAAATTGATTTCTTCAAAATTGCCCCCGAGACCCCCCCCAATTCAGCCGTCTCCGCTCTGTGGGATCTTCTAACATCCATAGGCATCAATATTAAGAAGATAAAGCAGATCCGATGAGTTTTTATTTTTCGCCCTACCCGCGACTGGTCCAAATTTTCCAAAATATGACCAAATTGATTTCTTCAAAATTGCCCCCGAGACCCCCCCCAATTCAGCCGTCTCCGCTCTGTGGGATCTTCTAACATCCATAGGCATCAATATTAAGAAGATAAAGCAGATCCGATGAGTTTTTATTTTTCGCCCTACCCGCGACTGGTCCAAATTTTCCAAAATATGACCAAATTGATTTCTTCAAAATTGCCCCCGAGACCCCCCCCAATTCAGCCGTCTCCGCTCTGTGGGATCTTCTAACATCCATAGGCATCAATATTAAGAAGATAAAGCAGATCCGATGAGTTTTTATTTTTCGCCCTACCCGCGACTGGTCCAAATTTTCCAAAATATGACCAAATTGATTTCTTCAAAATTGCCCCCGAGACCCCCCCCAATTCAGCCGTCTCCGCTCTGTGGGATCTTCTAACATCCATAGGCATCAATATTAAGAAGATAAAGCAGATCCGATGAGTTTTTATTTTTCGCCCTACCCGCGACTGGTCCAAATTTTCCAAAATATGACCAAATTGATTTCTTCAAAATTGCCCCCGAGACCCCCCCCAATTCAGCCGTCTCCGCTCTGTGGGATCTTCTAACATCCATAGGCATCAATATTAAGAAGATAAAGCAGATCCGATGAGTTTTTATTTTTCGCCCTACCCGCGACTGGTCCAAATTTTCCAAAATATGACCAAATTGATTTCTTCAAAATTGCCCCCGAGACCCCCCCCAATTCAGCCGTCTCCGCTCTGTGGGATCTTCTAACATCCATAGGCATCAATATTAAGAAGATAAAGCAGATCCGATGAGTTTTTATTTTTCGCCCTACCCGCGACTGGTCCAAATTTTCCAAAATATGACCAAATTGATTTCTTCAAAATTGCCCCCGAGACCCCCCCCAATTCAGCCGTCTCCGCTCTGTGGGATCTTCTAACATCCATAGGCATCAATATTAAGAAGATAAAGCAGATCCGATGAGTTTTTATTTTTCGCCCTACCCGCGACTGGTCCAAATTTTCCAAAATATGACCAAATTGATTTCTTCAAAATTGCCCCCGAGACCCCCCCCAATTCAGCCGTCTCCGCTCTGTGGGATCTTCTAACATCCATAGGCATCAATATTAAGAAGATAAAGCAGATCCGATGAGTTTTTATTTTTCGCCCTACCCGCGACTGGTCCAAATTTTCCAAAATATGACCAAATTGATTTCTTCAAAATTGCCCCCGAGACCCCCCCCAATTCAGCCGTCTCCGCTCTGTGGGATCTTCTAACATCCATAGGCATCAATATTAAGAAGATAAAGCAGATCCGATGAGTTTTTATTTTTCGCCCTACCCGCGACTGGTCCAAATTTTCCAAAATATGACCAAATTGATTTCTTCAAAATTGCCCCCGAGACCCCCCCCAATTCAGCCGTCTCCGCTCTGTGGGATCTTCTAACATCCATAGGCATCAATATTAAGAAGATAAAGCAGATCCGATGAGTTTTTATTTTTCGCCCTACCCGCGACTGGTCCAAATTTTCCAAAATATGACCAAATTGATTTCTTCAAAATTGCCCCCGAGACCCCCCCCAATTCAGCCGTCTCCGCTCTGTGGGATCTTCTAACATCCATAGGCATCAATATTAAGAAGATAAAGCAGATCCGATGAGTTTTTATTTTTCGCCCTACCCGCGACTGGTCCAAATTTTCCAAAATATGACCAAATTGATTTCTTCAAAATTGCCCCCGAGACCCCCCCCAATTCAGCCGTCTCCGCTCTGTGGGATCTTCTAACATCCATAGGCATCAATATTAAGAAGATAAAGCAGATCCGATGAGTTTTTATTTTTCGCCCTACCCGCGACTGGTCCAAATTTTCCAAAATATGACCAAATTGATTTCTTCAAAATTGCCCCCGAGACCCCCCCCAATTCAGCCGTCTCCGCTCTGTGGGATCTTCTAACATCCATAGGCATCAATATTAAGAAGATAAAGCAGATCCGATGAGTTTTTATTTTTCGCCCTACCCGCGACTGGTCCAAATTTTCCAAAATATGACCAAATTGATTTCTTCAAAATTGCCCCCGAGACCCCCCCCAATTCAGCCGTCTCCGCTCTGTGGGATCTTCTAACATCCATAGGCATCAATATTAAGAAGATAAAGCAGATCCGATGAGTTTTTATTTTTCGCCCTACCCGCGACTGGTCCAAATTTTCCAAAATATGACCAAATTGATTTCTTCAAAATTGCCCCCGAGACCCCCCCCAATTCAGCCGTCTCCGCTCTGTGGGATCTTCTAACATCCATAGGCATCAATATTAAGAAGATAAAGCAGATCCGATGAGTTTTTATTTTTCGCCCTACCCGCGACTGGTCCAAATTTTCCAAAATATGACCAAATTGATTTCTTCAAAATTGCCCCCGAGACCCCCCCCAATTCAGCCGTCTCCGCTCTGTGGGATCTTCTAACATCCATAGGCATCAATATTAAGAAGATAAAGCAGATCCGATGAGTTTTTATTTTTCGCCCTACCCGCGACTGGTCCAAATTTTCCAAAATATGACCAAATTGATTTCTTCAAAATTGCCCCCGAGACCCCCCCCAATTCAGCCGTCTCCGCTCTGTGGGATCTTCTAACATCCATAGGCATCAATATTAAGAAGATAAAGCAGATCCGATGAGTTTTTATTTTTCGCCCTACCCGCGACTGGTCCAAATTTTCCAAAATATGACCAAATTGATTTCTTCAAAATTGCCCCCGAGACCCCCCCCAATTCAGCCGTCTCCGCTCTGTGGGATCTTCTAACATCCATAGGCATCAATATTAAGAAGATAAAGCAGATCCGATGAGTTTTTATTTTTCGCCCTACCCGCGACTGGTCCAAATTTTCCAAAATATGACCAAATTGATTTCTTCAAAATTGCCCCCGAGACCCCCCCCAATTCAGCCGTCTCCGCTCTGTGGGATCTTCTAACATCCATAGGCATCAATATTAAGAAGATAAAGCAGATCCGATGAGTTTTTATTTTTCGCCCTACCCGCGACTGGTCCAAATTTTCCAAAATATGACCAAATTGATTTCTTCAAAATTGCCCCCGAGACCCCCCCCAATTCAGCCGTCTCCGCTCTGTGGGATCTTCTAACATCCATAGGCATCAATATTAAGAAGATAAAGCAGATCCGATGAGTTTTTATTTTTCGCCCTACCCGCGACTGGTCCAAATTTTCCAAAATATGACCAAATTGATTTCTTCAAAATTGCCCCCGAGACCCCCCCCAATTCAGCCGTCTCCGCTCTGTGGGATCTTCTAACATCCATAGGCATCAATATTAAGAAGATAAAGCAGATCCGATGAGTTTTTATTTTTCGCCCTACCCGCGACTGGTCCAAATTTTCCAAAATATGACCAAATTGATTTCTTCAAAATTGCCCCCGAGACCCCCCCCAATTCAGCCGTCTCCGCTCTGTGGGATCTTCTAACATCCATAGGCATCAATATTAAGAAGATAAAGCAGATCCGATGAGTTTTTATTTTTCGCCCTACCCGCGACTGGTCCAAATTTTCCAAAATATGACCAAATTGATTTCTTCAAAATTGCCCCCGAGACCCCCCCCAATTCAGCCGTCTCCGCTCTGTGGGATCTTCTAACATCCATAGGCATCAATATTAAGAAGATAAAGCAGATCCGATGAGTTTTTATTTTTCGCCCTACCCGCGACTGGTCCAAATTTTCCAAAATATGACCAAATTGATTTCTTCAAAATTGCCCCCGAGACCCCCCCCAATTCAGCCGTCTCCGCTCTGTGGGATCTTCTAACATCCATAGGCATCAATATTAAGAAGATAAAGCAGATCCGATGAGTTTTTATTTTTCGCCCTACCCGCGACTGGTCCAAATTTTCCAAAATATGACCAAATTGATTTCTTCAAAATTGCCCCCGAGACCCCCCCCAATTCAGCCGTCTCCGCTCTGTGGGATCTTCTAACATCCATAGGCATCAATATTAAGAAGATAAAGCAGATCCGATGAGTTTTTATTTTTCGCCCTACCCGCGACTGGTCCAAATTTTCCAAAATATGACCAAATTGATTTCTTCAAAATTGCCCCCGAGACCCCCCCCAATTCAGCCGTCTCCGCTCTGTGGGATCTTCTAACATCCATAGGCATCAATATTAAGAAGATAAAGCAGATCCGATGAGTTTTTATTTTTCGCCCTACCCGCGACTGGTCCAAATTTTCCAAAATATGACCAAATTGATTTCTTCAAAATTGCCCCCGAGACCCCCCCCAATTCAGCCGTCTCCGCTCTGTGGGATCTTCTAACATCCATAGGCATCAATATTAAGAAGATAAAGCAGATCCGATGAGTTTTTATTTTTCGCCCTACCCGCGACTGGTCCAAATTTTCCAAAATATGACCAAATTGATTTCTTCAAAATTGCCCCCGAGACCCCCCCCAATTCAGCCGTCTCCGCTCTGTGGGATCTTCTAACATCCATAGGCATCAATATTAAGAAGATAAAGCAGATCCGATGAGTTTTTATTTTTCGCCCTACCCGCGACTGGTCCAAATTTTCCAAAATATGACCAAATTGATTTCTTCAAAATTGCCCCCGAGACCCCCCCCAATTCAGCCGTCTCCGCTCTGTGGGATCTTCTAACATCCATAGGCATCAATATTAAGAAGATAAAGCAGATCCGATGAGTTTTTATTTTTCGCCCTACCCGCGACTGGTCCAAATTTTCCAAAATATGACCAAATTGATTTCTTCAAAATTGCCCCCGAGACCCCCCCCAATTCAGCCGTCTCCGCTCTGTGGGATCTTCTAACATCCATAGGCATCAATATTAAGAAGATAAAGCAGATCCGATGAGTTTTTATTTTTCGCCCTACCCGCGACTGGTCCAAATTTTCCAAAATATGACCAAATTGATTTCTTCAAAATTGCCCCCGAGACCCCCCCCAATTCAGCCGTCTCCGCTCTGTGGGATCTTCTAACATCCATAGGCATCAATATTAAGAAGATAAAGCAGATCCGATGAGTTTTTATTTTTCGCCCTACCCGCGACTGGTCCAAATTTTCCAAAATATGACCAAATTGATTTCTTCAAAATTGCCCCCGAGACCCCCCCCAATTCAGCCGTCTCCGCTCTGTGGGATCTTCTAACATCCATAGGCATCAATATTAAGAAGATAAAGCAGATCCGATGAGTTTTTATTTTTCGCCCTACCCGCGACTGGTCCAAATTTTCCAAAATATGACCAAATTGATTTCTTCAAAATTGCCCCCGAGACCCCCCCCAATTCAGCCGTCTCCGCTCTGTGGGATCTTCTAACATCCATAGGCATCAATATTAAGAAGATAAAGCAGATCCGATGAGTTTTTATTTTTCGCCCTACCCGCGACTGGTCCAAATTTTCCAAAATATGACCAAATTGATTTCTTCAAAATTGCCCCCGAGACCCCCCCCAATTCAGCCGTCTCCGCTCTGTGGGATCTTCTAACATCCATAGGCATCAATATTAAGAAGATAAAGCAGATCCGATGAGTTTTTATTTTTCGCCCTACCCGCGACTGGTCCAAATTTTCCAAAATATGACCAAATTGATTTCTTCAAAATTGCCCCCGAGACCCCCCCCAATTCAGCCGTCTCCGCTCTGTGGGATCTTCTAACATCCATAGGCATCAATATTAAGAAGATAAAGCAGATCCGATGAGTTTTTATTTTTCGCCCTACCCGCGACTGGTCCAAATTTTCCAAAATATGACCAAATTGATTTCTTCAAAATTGCCCCCGAGACCCCCCCCAATTCAGCCGTCTCCGCTCTGTGGGATCTTCTAACATCCATAGGCATCAATATTAAGAAGATAAAGCAGATCCGATGAGTTTTTATTTTTCGCCCTACCCGCGACTGGTCCAAATTTTCCAAAATATGACCAAATTGATTTCTTCAAAATTGCCCCCGAGACCCCCCCCAATTCAGCCGTCTCCGCTCTGTGGGATCTTCTAACATCCATAGGCATCAATATTAAGAAGATAAAGCAGATCCGATGAGTTTTTATTTTTCGCCCTACCCGCGACTGGTCCAAATTTTCCAAAATATGACCAAATTGATTTCTTCAAAATTGCCCCCGAGACCCCCCCCAATTCAGCCGTCTCCGCTCTGTGGGATCTTCTAACATCCATAGGCATCAATATTAAGAAGATAAAGCAGATCCGATGAGTTTTTATTTTTCGCCCTACCCGCGACTGGTCCAAATTTTCCAAAATATGACCAAATTGATTTCTTCAAAATTGCCCCCGAGACCCCCCCCAATTCAGCCGTCTCCGCTCTGTGGGATCTTCTAACATCCATAGGCATCAATATTAAGAAGATAAAGCAGATCCGATGAGTTTTTATTTTTCGCCCTACCCGCGACTGGTCCAAATTTTCCAAAATATGACCAAATTGATTTCTTCAAAATTGCCCCCGAGACCCCCCCCAATTCAGCCGTCTCCGCTCTGTGGGATCTTCTAACATCCATAGGCATCAATATTAAGAAGATAAAGCAGATCCGATGAGTTTTTATTTTTCGCCCTACCCGCGACTGGTCCAAATTTTCCAAAATATGACCAAATTGATTTCTTCAAAATTGCCCCCGAGACCCCCCCCAATTCAGCCGTCTCCGCTCTGTGGGATCTTCTAACATCCATAGGCATCAATATTAAGAAGATAAAGCAGATCCGATGAGTTTTTATTTTTCGCCCTACCCGCGACTGGTCCAAATTTTCCAAAATATGACCAAATTGATTTCTTCAAAATTGCCCCCGAGACCCCCCCCAATTCAGCCGTCTCCGCTCTGTGGGATCTTCTAACATCCATAGGCATCAATATTAAGAAGATAAAGCAGATCCGATGAGTTTTTATTTTTCGCCCTACCCGCGACTGGTCCAAATTTTCCAAAATATGACCAAATTGATTTCTTCAAAATTGCCCCCGAGACCCCCCCCAATTCAGCCGTCTCCGCTCTGTGGGATCTTCTAACATCCATAGGCATCAATATTAAGAAGATAAAGCAGATCCGATGAGTTTTTATTTTTCGCCCTACCCGCGACTGGTCCAAATTTTCCAAAATATGACCAAATTGATTTCTTCAAAATTGCCCCCGAGACCCCCCCCAATTCAGCCGTCTCCGCTCTGTGGGATCTTCTAACATCCATAGGCATCAATATTAAGAAGATAAAGCAGATCCGATGAGTTTTTATTTTTCGCCCTACCCGCGACTGGTCCAAATTTTCCAAAATATGACCAAATTGATTTCTTCAAAATTGCCCCCGAGACCCCCCCCAATTCAGCCGTCTCCGCTCTGTGGGATCTTCTAACATCCATAGGCATCAATATTAAGAAGATAAAGCAGATCCGATGAGTTTTTATTTTTCGCCCTACCCGCGACTGGTCCAAATTTTCCAAAATATGACCAAATTGATTTCTTCAAAATTGCCCCCGAGACCCCCCCCAATTCAGCCGTCTCCGCTCTGTGGGATCTTCTAACATCCATAGGCATCAATATTAAGAAGATAAAGCAGATCCGATGAGTTTTTATTTTTCGCCCTACCCGCGACTGGTCCAAATTTTCCAAAATATGACCAAATTGATTTCTTCAAAATTGCCCCCGAGACCCCCCCCAATTCAGCCGTCTCCGCTCTGTGGGATCTTCTAACATCCATAGGCATCAATATTAAGAAGATAAAGCAGATCCGATGAGTTTTTATTTTTCGCCCTACCCGCGACTGGTCCAAATTTTCCAAAATATGACCAAATTGATTTCTTCAAAATTGCCCCCGAGACCCCCCCCAATTCAGCCGTCTCCGCTCTGTGGGATCTTCTAACATCCATAGGCATCAATATTAAGAAGATAAAGCAGATCCGATGAGTTTTTATTTTTCGCCCTACCCGCGACTGGTCCAAATTTTCCAAAATATGACCAAATTGATTTCTTCAAAATTGCCCCCGAGACCCCCCCCAATTCAGCCGTCTCCGCTCTGTGGGATCTTCTAACATCCATAGGCATCAATATTAAGAAGATAAAGCAGATCCGATGAGTTTTTATTTTTCGCCCTACCCGCGACTGGTCCAAATTTTCCAAAATATGACCAAATTGATTTCTTCAAAATTGCCCCCGAGACCCCCCCCAATTCAGCCGTCTCCGCTCTGTGGGATCTTCTAACATCCATAGGCATCAATATTAAGAAGATAAAGCAGATCCGATGAGTTTTTATTTTTCGCCCTACCCGCGACTGGTCCAAATTTTCCAAAATATGACCAAATTGATTTCTTCAAAATTGCCCCCGAGACCCCCCCCAATTCAGCCGTCTCCGCTCTGTGGGATCTTCTAACATCCATAGGCATCAATATTAAGAAGATAAAGCAGATCCGATGAGTTTTTATTTTTCGCCCTACCCGCGACTGGTCCAAATTTTCCAAAATATGACCAAATTGATTTCTTCAAAATTGCCCCCGAGACCCCCCCCAATTCAGCCGTCTCCGCTCTGTGGGATCTTCTAACATCCATAGGCATCAATATTAAGAAGATAAAGCAGATCCGATGAGTTTTTATTTTTCGCCCTACCCGCGACTGGTCCAAATTTTCCAAAATATGACCAAATTGATTTCTTCAAAATTGCCCCCGAGACCCCCCCCAATTCAGCCGTCTCCGCTCTGTGGGATCTTCTAACATCCATAGGCATCAATATTAAGAAGATAAAGCAGATCCGATGAGTTTTTATTTTTCGCCCTACCCGCGACTGGTCCAAATTTTCCAAAATATGACCAAATTGATTTCTTCAAAATTGCCCCCGAGACCCCCCCCAATTCAGCCGTCTCCGCTCTGTGGGATCTTCTAACATCCATAGGCATCAATATTAAGAAGATAAAGCAGATCCGATGAGTTTTTATTTTTCGCCCTACCCGCGACTGGTCCAAATTTTCCAAAATATGACCAAATTGATTTCTTCAAAATTGCCCCCGAGACCCCCCCCAATTCAGCCGTCTCCGCTCTGTGGGATCTTCTAACATCCATAGGCATCAATATTAAGAAGATAAAGCAGATCCGATGAGTTTTTATTTTTCGCCCTACCCGCGACTGGTCCAAATTTTCCAAAATATGACCAAATTGATTTCTTCAAAATTGCCCCCGAGACCCCCCCCAATTCAGCCGTCTCCGCTCTGTGGGATCTTCTAACATCCATAGGCATCAATATTAAGAAGATAAAGCAGATCCGATGAGTTTTTATTTTTCGCCCTACCCGCGACTGGTCCAAATTTTCCAAAATATGACCAAATTGATTTCTTCAAAATTGCCCCCGAGACCCCCCCCAATTCAGCCGTCTCCGCTCTGTGGGATCTTCTAACATCCATAGGCATCAATATTAAGAAGATAAAGCAGATCCGATGAGTTTTTATTTTTCGCCCTACCCGCGACTGGTCCAAATTTTCCAAAATATGACCAAATTGATTTCTTCAAAATTGCCCCCGAGACCCCCCCCAATTCAGCCGTCTCCGCTCTGTGGGATCTTCTAACATCCATAGGCATCAATATTAAGAAGATAAAGCAGATCCGATGAGTTTTTATTTTTCGCCCTACCCGCGACTGGTCCAAATTTTCCAAAATATGACCAAATTGATTTCTTCAAAATTGCCCCCGAGACCCCCCCCAATTCAGCCGTCTCCGCTCTGTGGGATCTTCTAACATCCATAGGCATCAATATTAAGAAGATAAAGCAGATCCGATGAGTTTTTATTTTTCGCCCTACCCGCGACTGGTCCAAATTTTCCAAAATATGACCAAATTGATTTCTTCAAAATTGCCCCCGAGACCCCCCCCAATTCAGCCGTCTCCGCTCTGTGGGATCTTCTAACATCCATAGGCATCAATATTAAGAAGATAAAGCAGATCCGATGAGTTTTTATTTTTCGCCCTACCCGCGACTGGTCCAAATTTTCCAAAATATGACCAAATTGATTTCTTCAAAATTGCCCCCGAGACCCCCCCCAATTCAGCCGTCTCCGCTCTGTGGGATCTTCTAACATCCATAGGCATCAATATTAAGAAGATAAAGCAGATCCGATGAGTTTTTATTTTTCGCCCTACCCGCGACTGGTCCAAATTTTCCAAAATATGACCAAATTGATTTCTTCAAAATTGCCCCCGAGACCCCCCCCAATTCAGCCGTCTCCGCTCTGTGGGATCTTCTAACATCCATAGGCATCAATATTAAGAAGATAAAGCAGATCCGATGAGTTTTTATTTTTCGCCCTACCCGCGACTGGTCCAAATTTTCCAAAATATGACCAAATTGATTTCTTCAAAATTGCCCCCGAGACCCCCCCCAATTCAGCCGTCTCCGCTCTGTGGGATCTTCTAACATCCATAGGCATCAATATTAAGAAGATAAAGCAGATCCGATGAGTTTTTATTTTTCGCCCTACCCGCGACTGGTCCAAATTTTCCAAAATATGACCAAATTGATTTCTTCAAAATTGCCCCCGAGACCCCCCCCAATTCAGCCGTCTCCGCTCTGTGGGATCTTCTAACATCCATAGGCATCAATATTAAGAAGATAAAGCAGATCCGATGAGTTTTTATTTTTCGCCCTACCCGCGACTGGTCCAAATTTTCCAAAATATGACCAAATTGATTTCTTCAAAATTGCCCCCGAGACCCCCCCCAATTCAGCCGTCTCCGCTCTGTGGGATCTTCTAACATCCATAGGCATCAATATTAAGAAGATAAAGCAGATCCGATGAGTTTTTATTTTTCGCCCTACCCGCGACTGGTCCAAATTTTCCAAAATATGACCAAATTGATTTCTTCAAAATTGCCCCCGAGACCCCCCCCAATTCAGCCGTCTCCGCTCTGTGGGATCTTCTAACATCCATAGGCATCAATATTAAGAAGATAAAGCAGATCCGATGAGTTTTTATTTTTCGCCCTACCCGCGACTGGTCCAAATTTTCCAAAATATGACCAAATTGATTTCTTCAAAATTGCCCCCGAGACCCCCCCCAATTCAGCCGTCTCCGCTCTGTGGGATCTTCTAACATCCATAGGCATCAATATTAAGAAGATAAAGCAGATCCGATGAGTTTTTATTTTTCGCCCTACCCGCGACTGGTCCAAATTTTCCAAAATATGACCAAATTGATTTCTTCAAAATTGCCCCCGAGACCCCCCCCAATTCAGCCGTCTCCGCTCTGTA